>NC_052481.1:13434260-13734260 GCF_009730915.1 Dioscorea cayenensis subsp. rotundata | reverse complement strand
TTCAGAATTAAATATAAGTTATGTATTTTTTAAAACATTAAATTACAAGTACACCCTAAAAAAAATTCAATTTTTCTTTATATCAAATGTAATTTTATAGTTTTCAAACCGGTATTATTTCATTTATTTGTGAAAACACTTTCATATAAACAAATCCAAGTCAAGTCAACAATTGTATAGCATTTAATACTTGTCCAGATATTAAAAATTTACACCTACATTGTTTTGTATGAGTCGTATGACACACAAAACTTTACAACTAGAAAATGGACTTAGATGTCCTTCTATCATGTTATTCAAAATTTACTAGTAAATTTCAAAATTTTAAGTAGTTTTGAATTTGATTTATAAGGCTTCATGTGTCACAAGACAGTGTCTTATCAATAACACTCAATGGTCATTGTAATAAAAACAATTGAGAAAAATATATATTAAACAATTTATTAACTAGTTATTAAGTTTAAAATTATCCCAAAAAAAAAATTTAGAGAATAGTAACACTAATCCCATTGCATAAAGCAAAAGTGTGAGAATTTCAAATTCGAAATTCAAATCCTTTTAAAAGCTAGTGGTGGTGTGTAAAATGTTCAAGTCATGAGTTCAAATATCACTAAACATCAATAGTGTTAACGGTCTCTTATTATGGATGTGTACCTCTTGATTTGCATGACGCTTGTCACATAATAATAATAATAAAAATAAAAACTATTATTATTATCTTATATCATATTAAAATTGTGATGTTAAAAGAATCTTTTTAAATTAATTATTAAATATATTTAAAAAAATAAAATTTCAAAAATAATCCTTGCACCAAGTTGTTTGGTCAGGGATAAGTTTCAAATTTTTATTAAAAAAAAAAAAATAAAAATCTAAGAAGGGTATAAGTAAGAGATACTAAACCTGGACAAAGAAAAGGATAGACCCTAGAAAAAGACATAACCTTATCTACAATGTCCAATAAAAAAAGAAACTCAAATACAAAGTCATTCCAGTGAGGTTCTCTTCTATTCTATCACCTCAGTTTCCTTTTTCTTATACGTCTTTAGTCTTTGATATACAGACAGCCCCAGTTCAGTTCCCAACATTTTTCCTCTCACATTTATAAAAATATATAACATTAAAATGAAGTACTTGTTTGCATGTTGTGAAACATAAAGATATATAAGTGAATTTATTATTTATTCACTTAATTAAAACAAAAACTATAGGTTTATCATTATTAAAAATATTAGAAATATTAAAAAATGAAGTTTATCTTGGGATAAAAATCACTTCATGCTAAAGTTTTAGTTATTATTATTATTATTATTATTATTATAAAATAGGCCTAAAACTTCTTTGCATATGTAAATTGACGAGATCTTTTCAAAATTTTAGTATAGTTAGGAAATTGGGAAAAAAAGATGACAGAAAATAGAAGTCTAGAATAGTACGATAGCTAAGGTATCAGTTTATGGTATCAAAATATAAGTATAAGTGATTATCTGCTTAGAGGTGTCCACTAACTGTTTATATTATATGCCCACTTGCTTTGAATATCATACATTATTTTTGTAGAAGTTACGAAAAATAGGTCAATTTTATCGGTTTAGAAGTGTATACTACCAACTTAAATTACAGATATATTTACTCTAAATCTTAAGTTGATTGCTCAAAGATTGCAAAGAAATTTATTAAAATTATGGTTACATACCTAAAAGGTCAAAAAAGAAAATTCATATATATATATATAAAACTTAATTTGTAACAAGAAGGATAGCTTAACAATGTGATATTGAGTTTTAACTAGCGGCTAATAGTATGAATTCTAATATTTACAAAATCTTATAAGATTTTAAAATCGAAGACCTTAGTGTTTCTTGGCAATAGTATATGAGGCACTGCAAATTGAATTTAATATTTATATATAAAAACTTTCTTTGATAAATCAATGACAAGTACCCATAATGTAAGAAAAGTCAGAGATGTGCACATACGTGAAGCAAAACTCAACAAACACTTGTGCCTCACTTGCATGAAAAACATAACTATAAAGCGAAAGTAAAGATATTTTAAAATCCTACTTTTTATTATTATTTTTTTACAATAAATATAGATTTATGTTTATTGGTATAGATCATATAAGTTTATCGGTCATTTTATGAAAATAATGATATATTTTATGATTAAAATAAAAATTCTTTTAATTATAGAAACTAAAATGAAAATCACTAAAACTTTATGGCCGCCTTCAACTTTTATTCTATACCACTTAAAAGTGACTTAGGGATCTTAATTAAATATATATATTTACATTTTTTTTTATAATCTAAAAATTATTTTAAATTTCTTTTGCTTTTCAATTCCACCGACTATATATGTACAGTCGGCGACTGTATAGTGAGCATCATTACGATGTCCTTTATTAAATTGATTTCTTTGATAACAAAACAGAAATTTTGGATAGTACGTGATAGTACAAGACTATATAAAGTCTTTTACCCAAAAAAAAAAAATTCTGTAAATAATAAAAAAAATAACATAATATGAATTATAATAAAATTTTCATCAGAAGCACGCCTATCATGTGAAAGTTGAAGAATGACTATAAAAATTTATTTTTCTTTTAATTTTTTTTTAGCAACCATTGATCAAACATCAACACTTAATCACAACCGTCCGATCATCGGGCCCACCTACCAGATTCGCAGTAAAACCCAAAAAGCCAATACAAGCTTTCCACGTGTCGCATTTCGGCGTGCCAAATTCAACGGCTTAGATGATCTCTTTAAAAACAATGATCGCCAAATCCAACGGTTCAAACCGCTCCAAATGGCCACTCCTTGTCTATAAGATCCCATCCTAGTACTCCTCTCTTGGACCCAACTCCCAAAATGTTGTAATTTTTCCTTTTTTTCCCCAATTTTTTCCTTTTTTTTTTTTTACCTCTTTCTCTTTCAATCTTCATCTCAGATCGGAGTTTTCAATCCCTAAATCGATCGTGAAGGAAACCCCAAATCCCAAAATCCCTAGTTTTTTTTTTCTCAAGGGATCGGGATGGATCCGAAGAGAAACCCTCAAATCAATCGAGGGATCGTTTCCAGATCGTTTGGAGCTTCATCTTCAAGCCATCAAGGTTTGTTTGGATCTCGCCCTCCTCCTCCTCCTCCGAATCACTCATCTCTACCTTCTTCTTTCCCTTCTTCTTCTCATCCTCTTCTCCCTCTCCCCACCCCCGAACCGGCCATCGGGATCCCGATCAAGCCCCGGGAAGCACCTCAGCAGCACCAGAAGAAGCCGAGACCGGCGGCGAAGAGAGACGATCGGTGGAAGCGAGAACCCGCGCCGCAGAAGCCGATCGAGAAGGCTGAGGGCGATGGCAGCGCTGCCGTCTTTGATGGATCGCTCTACTCCGTCTCGCCTCCTCCCAGTAGCCTGCCTCTTCCGAGGTTCTCGATCACGAAGCCAAAGGCGGTGCCGGCACAGCCGGTCGCCTCCTGCGTCGCTGAAGCCATCGTTGTCGGTGCCGGCGCCGGCGCCGATGATGGCGCCACCGCCTCAGATGATCTCCGCCGCCTTCTTCGCCTCTAGTGTGTGTGTGTGGATAAGTTGTTTCTGCGTCACTATTTAAGACGTGAAAGAAACGAACAGGTGTTTGAGAAGTATTTGTTTGTTACACTTGTACAGTTGTTCCGCAGGTGCATCTGAAACGGCAACAGTTGTTTTTTCTCTGTTGTTGTTGTTGTTGTTTTTTAAATTTTTTTTTTAATATTTTCTCACCTTTTAATTTTTTTTTTTCTGTTAAGGTGAGAGATAGTTAATGGCTGGTGGCTGTGTCTTTATATTGTCTAATTTTCTGGGAAAAAATTATATGTTATGTTATTTATAAAATGGTTGGAGTTTTTTAATAATTTCCGCATTTAATTAAATTTTTTAAGAAATATTTATATGTAATGGTTTTAGTTTCTTTTCATATGTTGTTGCTCTTTTTATGTGGTGATGCATTTTTCTCATTATTTTATAGATGTTTATTTATTTATATATATATTTTTGGATAGGTTGGATTGAAGGAATATATTTCAAATATACTTTTTTTTTTTAATGAGTGGCCACGCATTTTTTGGATTTATGTTTTGATACTATAATTTATAAAAAAAGTATTTTTTTTAATATTTGTTTTTTTGATCTTATATTTAATAAATAAAAATCACTATCCACATTTTTATTTTGGAGGTGGGTAATTTTTGGGATTTTTTTCTTCTTTTTGTGACAAAAGTCAAAGTTTTAAACCATATCTATAAAAGATGATTATAATCAATCAACAAACAATAGATTTTTAAAAATATATTTCACATAAATTTATGGATCCAAATAACATTACTTTGGGTCAAGGGGCATAATATTTGATATTTTTGGCTAGGGTGTAATTGTATTTTATTCTACAAAATTTAAAGGAGTTTTTCACATTTTTTTTATTTTGTTAAAAATATTTAAATGATAATTATTGTTTAGTTTTTTATTATTTTTTGTTTATAAAATTGATAAGTGACAAAGTAAAGGATAGATAAGTATGGAGGTGCATCAGTTATCTTAACTTGATTGATCTCTTAAAAATAAACTCTATTAGGTAAAGGAGAATAAGAGATATTTTTATGCAAAACTTTCACAAATGATCCAAAAAATAAATTATAATATGGGCTAGCTCATGGTCATAATAATAATTATTGTTATTTGGTTAAAAAATTTATTAGGTATAATAAATAGCATAAATGATAGCTTAAAAAAAGACATTTTAGGAGAGGATCCAGTCTATAACCTGATCAAAATGGGACCAAATTAATAAAGGCCACTTGCTGGGCATAGCTTTGGCAGTAAAGCCCCTCAAATTTTATTATCTCCTCTTATTAATGCTTAAGCAACCGCTTGTTGTTGGGACTGCTATGTCCTGATTCATTGAATATTTTTTATTTTAATATTTTTTTTTAAAAAAAATGGGATAAGTATTTGGGAGTTTGGAAATTTAAAATCAAGGGAACTAATCATAACCCCATTCCCACCATGTCTTTTTTTGTGAGTGAGTGATCTTAGGTTGTCTTAAATTTGATTTGTAAATCATAAGATGTCTCATATCTTTTATGTGAGGAGCACTTTTTCTATTCTCTAAAATTGTATAATAAAAAGTTTTATTTTTAAAAAGTTGCAAGTCATTAGTATATTTATCCGTCTCTTAACTAACAGCTTTGGGTTTTTAAATAAACAAAAATGATTTAATTAAAAAAATTAGTAAGCAATTTATGGAAAAAAATCTGTCTTTCAGTATAGTAAACCCAAACTTTAAATCACAATACCAGTCTATTAAAATCTAACTCAAAATGCAATATAAAACTTATCTGATTCTAGTCTATTAAGATTTAACTCATAATGCAATGTAGAACTTAGTATATATAAAAATGCTTAGGGCCTTTGGGCACAATATTATATGTGGTTAATTAGATCTGATTATATGTAAAACATATTAATTTCCAAAATATACATCCCAATGAAAAATTGGGGCGTTGCGAGAATCGAACTCGCGACCTCTTGCACCCAAAGCAAGAATCATACCACTAGACCAAACGCCCGGTTTTCCTTTAAATGGAAAAGTTAATTAATTAAATAATTTTTCCATGGGAATTAATATTTTCTTCCCTAATGAATTAATTTTATTTAAAATTAAATGAAAATTTTAAATCAGTCATGCTGTTTTCTAGGACATGGTCAAAATTGACTCTCTCCTAACTGGGGTGGCGTCCATTGTTTCATTTGCGCATTGAGTTATCCGGTAAATTTTCATAAAGTTTAAAATATTATTCAAAATTAGATTGGTTTTAATGCGAACTTTGTTAGAAATATTTTTACACCAAAGTTGTTTTCAATCTATATAGCTCACCAAATTATTGATTTCCATCATTGGATTTTAAAATATTCAATGAGATTGTTGATGGAATACATATTTATTCATTTAAAGACAAAAGTTTTTTATTGGTAATCTTATTTTAAATTGTTTTGTAGGCATGGCGATATAATTGTTTGTCAAAATAAAGTTTTTTTAATAAATTTATTTAAAATTACCTTAAATAAGTTGATGATCTTTTTGTAAAACAATATAGTATTTTGTTAACATGATGACATAGTATGATTTTTTTCACCGAATTTTTCTTAAGTAAACCTTTTTTTGTTTTAAATTTTTTAAAAAGCTAATAAATTCTTGTTTAAAAATCATTTGTATGCTTTATTCTTTTTATAGTAATCTTGGGTTTAAATGATTTTTATAAATAATTTGTACGAAAAAATGAGCAGATGCTAATAAAATAAAGTAACTTAAAATTATTTTTATTATTACAATAATATAAAATATTGGTTAATGTTAATATTTTATAGAAAATAATTAATTAATATTTAATTAAATAATTTTACTTTTATATAAAAAAAATCAGTGGATAATTTGGAGTGTTTAGTCCTAAAATGAGCCAATAGGTCATGTCATGCCAATTGAGACCACTACACCTACGACAATACAACAAAAAAATACGACATAGAAATATATATATACACACACATAATAATATATTCTCTGTGGATGTTTGCAAAGTATTTATAGAGAATGAAAAGTAAAAGAGAAAACATAAAAGAGAGACAAAGACAAGGATGAAGAGAAAGAGAGTAGACAACAGTAATGAGGGTTGTACTGGGTGGAAAATGGTGGGTGGGTGAATTGGTTGGTTTTAAAACAATTTTGCGCAGGTGAGGTTGTAAATCAGATTGGATAGCTTTGATTGAATGGTTACTGTTGAGATGATGATTGGACAGTGCATATATTGTTCATAGCACTGTTGATTACTACTATTGATGAACATTGTTCACACTAATAAATGATCTGCAACCATTGGGTATTTGAATCCAATGGTTAATATAGGGACACCCATAGAATTTTTATCTACAGACATTTCCACTCACCTTCTGTTTGGATGGAGGTAAGCATCCCCTTTTAGAGGGGGATGCTTACTAATCTCAATGCACACCCATGTTTGGGTCAGCATTGGATGTTATGATTAGCCTCCATAGAGTGATGTTGTCACCCCATTGCGGGGTGGTCATCATTCCCCCCAAAATATCATTCCCCCCAATTTTGGGGGGGAATGGGGGGAGAGAGGGGGAAATGGACGTGAAATGTCCATTTTACCCTCTCCCAATATATATACAATATTAATATTAAAATAATTAATTTATAATAATTCTATATTAAATAAATAAATATTTCGGGGTAATGGCCATTTTTTTCACAAGAAATTTCCCTTTTACCCTAATCCAATTTATTTTTATTAAAAAATATTAATTTAATTAGTAATTAAAATAATTAATTCCAATAATTATTAAATGAAGATATGTTAGTTAAATATTTAATTTAAATATTATAATTAATAAATGATATTTAACATATTCATAATTAAAGAAAATTAATTAATTAACCGTTAATTATAATAATTAAATCATAAAGTGAGAAATTTAATTAAATATTTAAACATAATTAAATATTTTATAATTAAAAAAGTTGATTAATTTAATTAGTTAATTATAAAAAAAATGAATAATACAAAATATTGTTATAAATAAAAAATTATTTATTATTAAACAAAAACTCACTATATTATTTAGTATTATTTGTTTATATTAAGGGCACAAACGTAATTACTCACTATTTTCTTTTTTTACTTTTCTCATTCCCAATAAATTACTCTCTCAACCAAATAAAGTTTTCATTCCCATCCCCCTCCCCAAAGTTTTCATTCACATTCCCCTCCCTAAAGTTTTCATTCCCCATTCGGTTATCCAAACGGATGGTTAATATTATGTATGAGCTCTAACAAATATATAGTACATCACTTTAAAATCTTATAAATTGGATTAATGAGGGATCAATCAATTTAGTTAACTAATTATTTAAAATCGCATATTTGAGCTCCATTTTAAACTTAATTGAAATTGAAATTACCATTGAAAGAAGCTCTAACAACCATTGCCCAAAAAGTTGTGTGGTGGAGAAGATGGGATTTAGAAACCTTGTTCCACAACTAGCAAAAAGCACACGAGGGGTCTTCGAGGGTCAACATATTACATCCATTTTTTATATTAGACATCGAATTTAAATTTAAATTTTTTTTTACCACTATACATCAATTTCATTTCATTATAAGAGTACCCAAAGTATTTTGGTAAAAAAAGATAATATAGAAACCAGATTAAGAAATTTCAAAGAAAATTTTAGGTAGTATTCGGGTTAAAAGGGTGATGAACCAAAAATGAAGAAAGCTACAATCTAGCCATCAGTCTTGGACAAATCCTTAATGGGTTTCCCTTTGACGTTTGCCAGCATTGTACTGTTAGTGACATAAGCTCCACCAATGGCTAACAACCGTTGCTTATCACTCTCCTCAAAGTGCACCAGAAGCTTCTTCCTCAAGGAGAGCTCTACACAAGCCGGGGAGGGGACTTCTTTGGCAAGGTCTCTAGTAAGCGGATCTCTTTCCACTCTATCCCTAAACTACCAAAAATCAAAGTTTGAGCAATAAAAATAATGAATATGAAGCATGACGATGAGTTCTTGAGAAGAAGGCAGTTTGTCACGTCCCAAACCTAGTTGCTAGGCCTCAAATAAAAGCAACAGAGCTATAATAATTATACAGATAATATAATTAATGGTAAAATACTAGAAATACTACAAGATCCATGTTTTAGTCATACAACAGGTCCCAAACTCGAGTTTTACACACTCTTAAAAGCAAATATAGCTAACAAAAGTTCGAAGACTACAACATTCTGAAGAAGTATGCATGAATATAGATGCGACTATTTCAATTGAGATCTTCTACTCTACCAAAGCCTAGATATTCCTTGTAATCTGAAAAAAAGAAAGAAACAATAACAACAACAACAACAACAACAACAACAACAACAACAACATATAATGAGCTTACAAGCCGAATAAGTACCCAACTTGGAAACATAGAATTACACTAGATTATATACAACAAAAATATGCACCATAGAAAAAAGGTAAAATACAAAGAAATAGAAGAGAAACTCATTAAATTAAAATCACAATTCACATAATACTGCATGCAAAATGCAAGATAATGTCATTTTCCCACACCAAAATCAAATCTAATGTGTCCCTTGAACATGCCGTCACACACACACACACACACACACCTCTTCCTCAGATATCATAAACATATTCTTAGATACAAATGTCATAAACCATTGCATAGATACCACTGACGGTCAAATCAGATTTTAGACATAACTTCAAAGCTCCTCCCTTGGTATTTGGTCTAATATACAGATATGTTTCAACACCCCAATATACACCTCCAATAACGGAATAACAGAATACAACTATATACAGGGACGAGTACAAAATATCTCAAAAATGCATTCAATGTTCTAACAACACTATTCTCAAAAATAACAATTACATAAACATATTTAAAATATCTCACAAGCACTTACATTATTCAAGCAAACCAATTCACTAATATAATAAATGAAATTTCCAAAAAACCAGAGCAAAATGTCAACACCAATCCACAATTTCTATAGTATAAATAGTACCACAAGATTCCAAACCAGACGGCCAATATAGAAATCTCCAAGATTAGGATAAGTATCTAATATATATATATATACACAGTGGCGGAACCAGAAACAAAACCAAGGGGGTGCTACCATGCTAGGTTTAACCTTAAAAATAAATATATTAATTCAAATTTAAGATTATAATAATTAAAAATTTTGGAAAAAAATACAAAAATACACATACCACTAACGACTACCATTATAAGGAGGGAGTTGAATCCTTTGGCTTTGCATATTTTGAAATCGAACCAAAATCCCTTCATCATCGATTGTTTCAAACACTTATTGTTCGATATACCATATCATCATACCATTCAACCATTCATCTCCTATCTTATTGCGCAAATCCATTTTTGATGATATTCATGGCTGAGAAGGGTCTTTCAACTGATGCTATTGCTACTGGTAAGATCAAAGCCAATTCAGTAAGGTAATATACCAATAGAAATACCAAATCCTTAATATTTTCAACAAGTTTCACATCAAGACTTGCAAGATCATCACATTCAACAAAATCAGAACTTCTTCTAACATCATGAACGTATGTGTGAAGTTGCATTTTTAGGACTTGAAGACTTGTATAGAAAAATCATCATAATAAATTTTTGCAAGGCGAAGTAGCCTACCATGAAGGAATATGGAAAATGAGTCTCTTGAATCAAGATAGGATATGCAAGTTAGCAACTTTGTAGTTGTCTCACTGAACCGATTATTCATCTCAGTGGCAATTAAATCAATAACTGCAATAAAAATCTCTGCATGGTAATGATGATAATAAATAATCCACTGCCCTTCCCACCTACAATGACCCCGAACTGGTATTTTGTCTTTCATGTTAGGCACTGGAATATACATTCTATCACAAAAGCTTCGAACCTCTTCTAATAACTCATCCTATCTGTTATCCCTAAAATTTTGGATACGATCTTTTACAGTATTAGTTAACGCCATAGCATTGACAATTTTTTGATCTTTCTGTTGTAAAGTATTTGATAATTCATTTGTGATCCCCAAATACTTTCGTCATCAAATGCAAGACAAATGCAAACTCAAAACTTTCCATTTTACTAATAAAACTTGATGCCAAACCCTTTTTATGAGTGGGTATGAGTGGGTAAAATTTGCTCAAGAGAGTCAACTGTATGTTGTTTGGTTTATCTCTAAAGTTCTTTTTTTTTTAATTATGATAATTTTCAAAGTCTAATTTTGCTGTGTTCATTTATTTTTTGAAAGAATTCATCTTTTCTTAAAGATATTCAAAGCTTTAGGCTTCGATCTTTTTTCATGTTCAGTCTATTCAAAATTCAATATTGGCTTCATCAAAGTATTTGAGAATTACTTATTATTATTATTATTATTATTATATGTTATAGTTTGTTTACTTTTCCCATGCACGAAAGTACAAGTCCAATAATTCATGAACTCATGGTTTTTTGGTTGGAAAATTAATAAATAAATTATATATGGTATATTATAATATATTCTTTATAATCAGGATTAAAAATAAGAAAGGTAAAATGGAGGATGAATCAAAGAAAAAAAAGTCATGGACTCCTATCATTAGTTGATAAACATTCACTTAAAGCCTTTTCACTAAAGGTCTCTGTCAGGCAAAATGGTATATGTATGTCACATCTTGTTGATCACATCACTAAATTATTAAAGTGTAAAAAATCCTCCTTATGCCTCATTGGTAACATTTATATGACAGATAGTAACTGGCTTAAGAATTACAACTCATTATATGAGTGCAAAAATTTTGGTTTCCTCCTCTATTTCAATGTCTTCGATTTTTCTCATGATTAATCATACATTTCTCTTTTAGGTGTCTGTGACTTCTGAATAAAAATGGACAACTTGGAGGACTCAGTTTCTATAATGAAACCTAGCCTAGACTTCTTAGGTTCCTGTGCTACTTGGGTAAGTGATCCAAACAACGGCACATCAATCTAGGCATGTTGGTTTTCTGATCTGGTGTCAATCTGGAAGAAGTGTCATTCGCTCCTTCACTAGGTTGATACATGTAATTTGTCTTTCTTAGTTTTTGTCTTCTTTTGTTGTTTTGTTGCATCTCCAGATATGTTTTCTCCACAGCTAGTGGAAGTTTTTGTTAGCCTATTTCTTCTACTTGTTCTTTTCCAATGTACTCTCTGTGCTTGTCTATTATCTTAATATATTGGTGGTTTCTCCACTTTATATAAAAAAAATTGGATTCCTTCACATTCAATACACTAACTACAAACATGAAACTTTACTCAAATTTTATTTCTTACAGAAATAAATAAAAAAATGGTAGATGATGGGGGTCTTGCTCAGGCATGATCAGCTGTAAATTATGATTTTGTAGTTATAATTTTCACAAGATTGACCATATTTTATTTAAATAATAATTATTTATTTCTCACATAAATTAATAAAAATAATTATTTAACACACAAAATTTAATTAATGAACTCTAATTGAGATAGCTTGAGTTATGGGTATCATAAAGCATGTCTATCACTTTCTCAAGGCAACCGACAACTAATCCCATACAAGGCTTTGGCGGTGATCTCTCTCATTGCCTAAGCCACCTACGACTGCATGACACTCTGGGGATTCCAAATAGACTAACTCAATTCCCTAAAGTAGATCAATCCCTTTCTAAAAGGCAATCGATCCCTAATCCAATACAAGCCTCGGCGGTGATCTCTCTTCAGTAAGGCCCCTATGATTATATTACGTCAATGTAAATGTAAGTTGGATGTAGGGTTAATCAACTCGGATCGTAAAAGGACATATCTTTTACCTCAAAGTTCACCCTCTACTCCATTCAATTTTGGTGAATCTAACTCGAGTGGGTTTCTCAACTCGTCAATAAAGTGATTAAACATGCAATCGAGCTCTCACTAAAATGAATTACACGACAATAAGAACACTAGGTTGAAACTCAAAACTAATCTCAAATTAGAAAACAAAAGTCAAAATTATTCAAGGCAATAATTTTAGGGTTCACATGGCCAAGTACCAAAGGGAGTTTAGCTCCCCTTATAGAAGAACAATGCAATAATAAATAATTGGAACGAAATACAAGACAATCCATAATAATAACTTCCCTAATCCTCGTAATTGATGAATTGATGAGGCTCTCTCAACCTATTGAATGAACCAATCCATGATAAGCTGATTATGCCTCCTCGAACGATGCGCAGGAGTCTTCCTTAATAGACTTATGGATGATGAAATCAATGGAGGACAATGTTGAACCCTTCTTTTAGTCGCCAAGACCAAGTCTCCAAGCGCTAACCGTGACCTTTGTTAAAAAATTGTAGAGAAAGATAGATACAATAAATTTATAATGCTATTTATAAGGGTCATCTAGAAGCCACACGCCCATGTGTCAGGTCGTGTGGGTGTTTCTATGAACCACACAACCTGGCACACGGATGTGTGGGTGGTGGTGTGGCTTTCTGGTTACTGAAAATCTTTAAAAATCCCTTGATGAATAGTACACAACTTAGCACATGGGCATGTGCCTGCCCATGTGCCATTCTAATATTTGGATTTCTTCGTGAAAACGCCCAAAAGTTGCATATACACCCATGTGGAAATTCCCAAGTAATGTGTTTGCCCCTATGGCTTGTAGGAAACCTCCAAAAGTGCTCTGCACTATATCTTTTGTTTCCTTTTAATTCTAATGCCCTTCTCATGCCATGAGTGTATATACATGAGGGAAAACATGCTCAATCCATATAAAATAATAGCAAGAAATATATATAAACAAGCAATCATCAAGCTCTTTAAATAAGAGAACAAATATAATTTAAGTTTATTTGATGATAAATAAATATATAATAATCTATAAAGTATCATAATAGTCATGCAAACTATTTGTTTCATAAAATAAATAATATCATACCATCATCATCATAATATACATTATAGCCATGTAAATTATTCACAACTAGTGGAAGTATTTGTTAGCAAAAGAGAGTAGTTTGCTCCAATAATTACCCTCCAAAAAGTAAATTTAATAAAATAATAATAAGATAATAATTTATAACTTATATTAACAATAACCAAAACATTAATAAGAAAACAATGTCAAATTGACAATAGCAGCCAAGTGTGATGGTACCCTTTCTCAATCATACTCGTCATTCAAGCAGCAGTATATGTGATATAAAGAAAACTAAAACAAAACCTTCTTGTAATTAAACTTTAGATTTTGAGATATTTATATCAATATCAATTTCAATTCTTGGATTTGGTACTATCCTTGTACTTTTTTTTTATATTTATATTGTTGATTTTTGAAATTATAATTCATAGTTGTTTTACTTCCATCATCATTGCCTTCAACACTGCAAATGTCTGGGGCGTCAACCTCTGCCAAATCATACTTTGTCTTGCTTTTATCTGTTCAATCTCTTGCTTCTTCCTCTACCAACTATAATACATACACAATTTCTCCAGGATTAAAACATAAATATCTTTTGCTCTCTCAAGCTAATTTCATAATTGTAGTTGTTTGTTATTTGATGCATATGTGTTTCTTTTGTGTTTTAAGAAGACGGTGATTTGGTGAACTTATATACTTGACTTTTGTTTCTTTGATGTTTGCTTGATATCTTCAAATTGTAAATTTACTTATTGCTTCTTTGCAACATTCATGTTTTTGGTTTCTACATATTTGAAAATAAATAGCCGGTTGGTTCAAGTGTTAACCTTCTTCTAAGGTAAGGATATTATGATGTTTTTTGGATGCTTATATTTTTATGGTACATATATTAGATGCAAAAACAACTATTTTACTATAGTTTTTTAATATCTTTCTTGCTAATCAACTTATTCCAATTATATTACAACTGATTCTTGCATAGAATTTTCCAATGGCAAAGCTATGTCATAAAAAAGAGCTTGCTTGTTTTCCTAGCATCCATAAAGCAAAGATTGCAAGTAATAGAATAAAACAGATGGTGAATATAAGTTCTAAGAAGATACAAAGCAAAAACGGAAAGAAGACCCAAGTGAGAGTAACTTTTCTTCAACAATTATAACTATTGTGATCCTAAAAAAATGTAATGAAGGGTAAGATTATATTCAATCCTTACCATATTCTTTATTTGTTCTATGTTAAAACTACTCATCGTATATCTATGCTTAGCAATTGCATCCATTGCATTGAGATTTACTTCTTGAATTTTCAAAGGGAAGTCATGAAAAGTAAATTTTAACCCATAATTGTTCAGATACTTTTTGAGATAACCAATGCAAAATAACATGTTAACAATGTTGCATTGCTTCACATAGCCGTTGTTATTTGAGCTATTAATTAGCTCAACTAACATTATATAATATTCTTAAGAAATGAAGCTTTGAGATACTTGATTCAAGTATAGAGAAAACTAGATGAGAAACTAGAGGCAAGTGTCAAGGTGATGTATGGTCCCTTAGATATATGTACATATAGTGTTGGGATTGAGAATAAGTACAAAATGAAATTCAGAACTAAATTGTTTACTATTTTTGGTATTTAGATTTTAATTTAACACAAAACTATTCTATGTAAGAGTTAGGATTAGCACAATCAACTTTGGTTGATTTGAAATAATGTTCTAAATCTATATTCTTAACAAAAACCAAGATTAATAAGTTGTTTTTCTATAGGCCCAAAGAAAATTGGAAATAAGAATTAAGTATAAAGAAAGTTCTTTCACGAAATTCTACTCAGGAAAATCTCAATTTTGATGTGAACAACACTGGAAATTTATAAACATCAAGAACATAGCTCGAAGACTTGAATGTAGCTTTTTTAGGCTTGATGAAGAATGTAAGCCAAGTGTGTGAATCTAAGACTGTTGAATTAGGAAAAGAGATCCCCTTAATAGTATTGAGAGGGCTTATAACTCGGTTTTTCTACCATGGCAAGATAGCGTAGTAAAAAAAACTCAAGTTGTCAAGTTGACTACAAATGGTTATCTTTTGGTGCTTGATTTGAATGTGAAGAAAAGCTAGATTTTGTTGTGGTTTAATTATAAATGAACAAATCATTATTAAGTGAGTGGCTTTTGTTTTGTTTTGTTTTTTTTTTTTTGTCAAATTTACCATAATGTTCTTTGTATAATAGAGATTATTAATCTGTTTGATGTTGCTTTTTAATTATCTTAAACTCATTTTGATTGTTAAAAGTTATTTGATTTATTTTCAAACATAAAGATTGATAATTAATGAAATGAAAAAAAAGAATTAAATAAAATAATTTATGTTTACAATTATATATATAATGATACCCATTTTTTTATTTGGGAATAAAAATAAATGAACTATTCATATTATTAAATAATTATATATAAATAGTTTATTTTATTTAAAATAAATGTTTGAATATTATTAATAAAATTAATTAAGTGTCTGTTGTTGCTTCACACTTGTTGCTTCATCCATTTTATTTATTTATTACTTTATTTTTCAAATTGAGCTTGTTTGTTTCACTTCATTTTTGGTTGATGGCTGAAATGGATATTTCCCAACCACTTCAGTGTGTTTGGCTGACCGAAGTTTGTTCCGAAGTACATGATTTTACATCTTCAAATCCCTCCGAATTCAACGTTAAACTTCCCTAAAAAAAAGCCTGAAGTTCACTTCAGCACTCTTTTTCCCTTTAGGGTGAAGTGCCTCGTCATTTACGTGAAGTCACATGGAAGCGTTATAGGCACCCACTTCCCCGTTTTCATTTTCCTCCCTTCTTGTTTTTTTTCTTTATCTTGTGGCACATCTCCTCTCTTGCTGGCCTTCCTAAGGCGGTGATCGTCCACATTTCCCACCTTTCTCGATCATCACCATCTTCTTGGTTGAGCACCACCGGTTTTCTTTTTCATTGTAAGGTAACTCCCCTTTTCGTCCACAACCATCAATTTCACCGGATCTAGTTTGTATGCAAGGTCTTTTTGTTCCTATTTTTTGAGGCAAATCTATCTTATAACATGTTTAATCTTGATTATGGATGCTATTTTCACTTGATTTTTCCATGGGTTTCAGGTTTGGGTCTCCATATCTTGATTGTTGACTGATTTGTTCCTTTTAACAAAGTCAGGCCTAGATTTGGTTTGTTTGAGGGTTTGTATTTCTTTTTTTCCTCTTCATTAGTAAGGATTTAACATTTTCTCCTTTTTTCCCTACAAAGCTGTTGATTAGCTTGGTTGTTGTCTCCTATTGACTTTCAGGTAGTTGGCTAGTGATTTGGTTTGTTATCTTGTAACTAATTCTCTTGATTTTTAACCCTTTTGTCCTGGGTTTTTCCTTTATTTGTTTTATCATGTGTTTAACTTGTTAAATGTTAATTTTTTCTCTTTCTTATCTTTTTCTTTTTATTTTTATTTTTATTTTTATGGTTTTTGTCCTCCTCTTGATTTGTTTGACAATACACATACTACCTTCACTTGTTATTGTTGTCAGTGTTGTTGTTGTTGTTGTTGTTGTTGTTGTTGTTGTTGTTGTTGTTGTTATTATTATTATTATTAGTATTATTATTATGGTTATATGCTCTAATCCATTATGTTTGCTTTATGTTTAATGGACACACTATGAAGTTCTTGCTTTGGTTTGTTATATCCTGTCTTTTATTCTTTATTTTTGGCTAGTCACTATGGTGCTATCATTGTTGCTATAGTTTGATCTAATTCTTGTTTTAAGTCTTTTCTTTTTCAAATAGCAAAGCGATAGTTGGTAATATTATCTATTTTGTTTCTACAATCCACTGAAAAGGCTGAACCTAAGAATTGCTTGTATTACATTTTTGAAAGCTCACTTGTCTATCTGATATTCTATTTTCTGAATTTTCTTGATAGCAAATGTCTCCCCAGATGATATTTTTTCTTTGTAGACAATACCATAAGCACCAGCACCAATGTAATATTTTTCATCGAAATTTTCAATTGCCTCAATAATTTTATTGTATGCTTCTTTTCCAATGAGGTTCCATATCAAGGAAATTGTGCCTCCAAAAACCATACACACGCTTCATGGATTTGGACTTTCCTTATTTTATAATAGAGAATTATGACTGCAGCCATTAGGAATAAGAGAAACAAAGTGCATGTTATAGGAATAACACCCAAGATGATATATATATATATATATATTGTTGAACACCTTGGTAACATGAGTTCAGCTCATCTAGAATACTATTCTGATTGCATTTCCTTAGTTTGTGATGTGGTGTTGTTTTCCACATTTTAATTGTTGTTTCCATGGTTTGTTATTATTATTATTATTATTATTATTATTATTATTATTATTATTATTACATTTTTTTACCTTGTTAACGTTAGTTTTTTTCTTTATTATAATTTTTCCTTAAGTTGCATGCTACCTTTTGTTTTTAATTATTTATACTCCTTTTTTTTGTTAGCTATTTCTTACTTATTTATGTGTTTCTTTGTTTCTTTTTTACAAATTCCCTAACTTGCATCTTATATCTTGTTGTTATTTTTGTTTTCATCTTGCTTTTCATATATGTCACATGATATGACATGTCATGCTATATAAAGCCTTTGGTACACATAATTACATTGCTTGCAATAAATTCAATTACGCGAAAGGCATATTCACGACCATAACTTACTCATCCATTATGTAGATGGATTCTTGGGCACTAAATGATCGTGCGAGGCCTTTGGTAGCAGCCTTCACAACAACTGCCATTATTGTTGCCTATTTACTTGAGGAAACCCTTCATATTTTGAGACGCAAATAGGGGAAAACATATGGAATGCATTTTAAGGAGTGGTGGACACTACTATGTCAGCTACCTTAGGATTTACGTAGGGGTTGTAGGGCCTTTTATGCATCTCGCATCCATCATGGGTGACAAGAATCTTCTTATAGACTACATACACATATCTGTAGAAGAACAATTGGTAATATTCTTGCATATAATTGGTCACAACATTAAGAACTAGACCATGAGTGTTGAGTTTCTTTGCTCTGGGGAAACTATTAGCCAGTAATTTAACAACATCCTTCGTGCTATATGTGCTATTCGCGATGACTATGTGCACCCCTAGCAGCACCTGTCATGCTAAAATTGAGTGTAACCCAAATTTTTACCCTTTTTTGAAAGTAAGCTTTTGTCCAACAAATCATGAATCCTAATAAGTTTCATACAACACTCAATGGTATTTCCTTTATTTCCATTTCGCATGTAGGATTATATAGGGTTATTGGATAGGACGCACATCGATGCTTATGTACCTCTGCATGAATTACCACAGCTTCATGGTCGGAAAGATCTAACCCAAAACGTACTCGCAGTGGTAAACCTCTATTTAAAGTTACCTATGTTCTAGCGGGTTGGGAAGGATCGGCAAATGACTTTACTGTCTTAAGAGATGCAACATCACGACCACAACCCGAAGGACTCAAAATAATAGAAGGTGGGAAAAAATAAATTTTAGCTATTATTTAACATTATAAGAACCCTAATTGAACATTGTCCTTTGTTGTAGAAAAATAATACATGGTAGAAATCGAATATACAACTATGAATGGATTCATAACACCATATCGAGGTGTTAGATACCACTTAAAGGAACATAGTGGAAAGCCTCCAATAAACCCAAAGGAACTTTTCAATCTTAGGCACTCCATGTTGAGATCATAGGTTGAGTGAGTGTTTGTTGTACTAAAGAATAGATTCAAGATTCTAACCCCTTTTTTCCCTTTCAAGACTTAGGTAAGGTTAGTGCTTTCTTGTTGCATTGTCCATAACTATGTAGCAGGTGTTGACCTGAATGATAAGATATTAAATGAAGGAAGCACATGGCAAGAATAATTGGTATCAACGAGGTCAATTGCAATGGGAACAACGCTAGGAAAATATGCAATGGGGTGGAGCTAAGGGATAGAATAGCGAATGATATGTGGATTCTTTATAGTGGTTTTGTGTGAATATTGCATGAGATGTTTTTTTACTTGAGATATGTGATGGCTATGTTGTTTATTTTTGTTCACATATTTCCTTTTTTTAATGTATGAACCTACAGCTTTATATTTTAAATTTGATAACTTTTGAATTGTCTAATTTATTCCTTCATTGGAATTCTTAGAAAAATGGAGGGTCATGATCGCGTGAGTGATGTTGCTTGTTCAAAGCTTGCTGGAAACAAGCGTGGCAACCCAAACAAGACATGGAAGCTAGAATATGACAATTTCCTTATTCCATTACTTGTGGACCAAGCGATAAATGGCTTCAAATGTGACAAGTCATTTAAACGAGCTACAGTTGTTTTCGCTGTAGTAGTTGTCAATACTAGATTCAAAACAAATTTCAACCCCAAAAACATGGAGAACCACTACAGAACCAGTAAGGCACGCTATGTTGAAATTAAAAAGGTAAAAGAACTTAGTGGTGCAGGCTGGGATGATACAACAAAAATGATCATTCTTGATCCAATTGTAGCACTGACATACATTAAGGTAATCTGTAATATTTAATTAATTGATACATGCGTAATGGATATGTGACATTGTCTAATTTTTGTTGAGTCGCAGGCACACCCAGCTGAAAGGCTTTTCATTAATAAACCAATAGAGAACTACGAGGGCGTGAAGATAATTTGTGGGATAGAAAGTGCGACGGGGTTCTACGTGACTTCTCTATTCTCAAAATTTAGGAAGAGATATCAAAACGAGAACAACAACAACAACGACAATGTTGAGTCAGCCTAAGCTGTGAATATTAGGGATGGATGATGTTGACATTGATCCTACCCCTCCAATTATTTGCAGACCGGTGACATCGTCAATGCAGATTGATGAAATGGCCCAAACGATCGAGCAAAGTGCCTAAAAACCCCTCGACAATGGGTGATCTCATAACTATTATTGATGAAATGGTAGCTACAATAAAAAAAACCCAACATATTGGATGGAAATCTTGTATCTTAAGATGATAAAAGTGGAGGGATTCGATAAGACTGAGCTTGTTGAAGTGTTTGATTATCTGCATCTACGTGAGAGTGAAGCCCGGGGGTTCATCTTGAAAGAAATGGACCTGAGACGTCTTTGGATTCACAAGTTCCTTTCCCAGATGGAGTGAACTACTGAGGATGCTTACTACTGGAAAATTGGTGGTGATGCTAGATTTAATGATGCTATTACTATCATGCTTTTCTTTTGTCATGTTTCGCATCATGCATTCTTCCATGTCATGCATTACTCTATAGTGCCATGTTGAACATTGTGTGGACTTGCATGACACTCTATCTGCATCTAAATTATGTTGCATTTGCATTTTCCAGCATGTTGCATCTTTAAACTTGCTATCTTATCTAGCATGTATGTGGTATTAGTTACTTTCTTGTGTATTACTTGGTTTGTGGTTGTGTGCATCATTAACTAATATGCATCTCAAATAGTTTCTTGGTTATTCTCAAGTGGGATGGAATGGTGATGATGAGTACAATAAATATGTGACAGAAAAGCACTGAGGTATGGTCCAATGGTATCGGCTCGAGGCAAATAGGTGCACTGGCAAGGCAATATGAGGGCCAATAGCTATCTTTCTATTGCAGCCATATTGCATACCATTTTTTTTTGGAAAATTTATATTATGGGTTTCCTTAATGTTTTCATGTCTAGTATGCTTTCAAAAATCATGTTTTTCAAGCAAAATGTTTGTTGTGTTCACTTTTTTGTTTCATTGATTTTGAATGTTTTCTTTTGTTATATTCTGGTTATGGATGCAAAATTCATGCCCAAATATGAATTCTTTAACATGTGTTGGCCACATATTCTAATTATGCATTCTGATTATGTACGATCCTTGTGTGTGTGTTGCTTGTATGTTCTAATTATTTCCTCATTATATATTCTTTCCACTTAGTTTTTCTGGCATTTGGGTAATTGGTTTTTTTCTCCCTCTGATGGTCTACAAGCGTGGCGAGGCAGTTAGGAGAATGCCACTATTACAACCCGCTTTTGTGTGTGTGTGTGTGTGTGTGTTTATTGGTGTGCTTGCTTTGTATGCATCGTTTTTTACTGCAAGTGAGCAATGGTAAAAAAATATGGGACCTTTAAATACCAATGAAGGTGCTTTAATACTACTCTTGTCATCTGAGTCATAAAAGGTGGTCTTCTTTGCGTACAAGTTAGCCACAAATCTACAGTTGGTGCTTATTATTTTTGGCCGAGGTATTATGCTATTAATTGTTGTCCATTTTTATTCAAGTGTAATTTTTTTACTTCACTCAAATTTTAGTTGTCTCATTTCTTGCCAATTTTGTAGTGTGCTTTGTTTCTTAATCTTGTTGGTTGCACTTTGGTTGGTGCATTCAGTTATATTTAGTTGATGAAGTATAGGCCACAGTTGGATTGTACGCTGCGTTATGTGGGGAAATAAAGAAATATATGGTATCTGCATATCTATCATTCCTTTAATATAATAGTTTTTTTATGTGATTTACAGTTATACTATAATGTTGCTTTTAACAGTTGCACGACATTTGATTGAATTTGTAATAAAATCACATTATTGTCTGGATTCTCCTTTATTTTTTGTATTTTTTTTTAATTATTTGCATTGTCTAGAGCTTGCTTTTAATTTTTGAGCAGGACCAACATTACTCTTGGATTGGCTATGATTTTATATTTTAGGATTACATATTTCAAGAAAAAACATCTTATTTATTTATTTATTTTTGAAAGCATTACAATTGGAGTGATCTTCTGGTTGACTCATTAGCAGGGAAATAAAGTAAATTGTAATCATGGTTTGAAGGTTTTATGGTCTTTATGGTACAAACTGTTTTTTAATTTTTTTTAATTGTGGCAATTAACAAGTTAATAAGCACTTGTTAGCATTAAGTAAATTTGATGAATTATTAGTCTATAAGTATAATTCCAACAATCACAAAGACAATAATATGTATATGTACATATCATTGGAGGGATCACGTAACATATGTATGTTAATTTTTTACTGTGGCATTAACAAGTTAACTGGCGCCAACTTGGATCAAATAACTTTGAAAAATAATTCAACACAACTATATATGAATTCAACAATCACAAAGTTGATAAATACACACACACACACACATATATATATATATATATATATATATAAAATGGTTGGCCACAAATATAACATATGTATATATAATTATTTAAAATAAAATCTTAAAACATTATAATATACTCACTTTACAATAGAAGGGGGTAATTTTACCCTTCAACCTGAAATGGTGACTATAACCTCACTTCCATCCAACCAAACACTAGGACTATGGAAGTGTCAATTTCTAGCTTTTGACTTCCACCAACCAAACACTGGAAATGGTCACTGATTTGACACTTCCTCCTACAACCAAACACAAGGAACTGCACACTTCAAAATAAAGTTCACTTCCACCGAAAGTTATATTTTCATGATTCCACCACTTCGGTGGAACACTTCCGAACCAAACATACTCTAAATATCATAGAATTTGAAATCATAGGGTGATATTTTATAAGTACGCTAAAAACCATTTTTTTTTTTAATATATGGAAACCTGCAGCATAATCATAGGCCCTCACTCTAGTTTTTAATCCAAATAGCCCTAAAACTATTTGTCAAGAGCCTAATCAGCACAAAATTTAGACTAGGCACCAAAAGATCTCTTTTGGGGCTACTATTTTTTTTTCCCTTTTAACTCAATATTTTCTTAAAAATTTATTCAATTTGTAATTTTAAAAGCAATAGTTACATTTCCAATATTGATATAGTCTTTATCCAATATTAAATAATAATTAGCTAATTTGATTTAAAAAATTTTATGTCTATGTATATGAATTTTAATTATAATCACGTGTGGAAAAAGAAATTTAATAAACAATTTCGAGTAGTTGTTTTAAAAACAAATCACAAATAAGTTTGAAAAAAATTAAACTTTGATAGTTTTTTGAAAAAAAAAATGTTGGGTTGAAAAGAAAACCCAAAAGAAATTTTTAGTACCTAATCAGCATAAGACTTTGTGCTAATTGGACACTTAACATGATGGCTCTGTAACTATTTTGATGAATAAAATAACTCTTGGCTATTGTGATAAATTTTTAAAAACTTAGGGACAAGCATCAAACATCAATTACTTATACAAATAATGCTCGCTCCGACCTGGTTGCTAATTAAGAACATGACAATCACCTAACTATCTTAGAGTAGGCAAGATGCATGCTCATCTAACTCTAAGATACTGCAAGACAAGTTGGTATCCTACTTATTGTTATTTTAATAAATATTTCAAAATTTCTCTGGAAAACAAATATAAAAAAGTGGATGAATAACACAATTACTCAACAAGGGGTTTGCCAACATTTTAGAGTTAAAAAAGATTCGAGTAATGAAAAAATCAGAATGCATCAAAAATCAGATGCTTCAAATTAGATACATTTCACAAGCCATCGACAAAACTTGGTAATGAGCATAATCAAGTAAGCTCAAGTATAGAGCTCAATAACATTTTAGAACACATTAACTATAATTCCAAGGATAATTAGAAAAATAATTTCCAAGTATGAGCATACTATTCAAAACACAAGTATAAAATGTAATAAATAGTTTTTTTTACACAACATAGCAAACAATATTTAATTATAAAATTTACTTGGTAAAAAAAAAGTGCAACTCAATGGCTGCATTTTGAAAATTGTGCTATTGGGTCTACAAAAAAAATTATCCTAAATCTAGTCTTGGTCGTGGTATAGACTTGGATCCAGCAAGGCATTGTTTTGTATTTTAAAATAAAAACTCAATTAAGTCCATCTTGGTTTTGCCCTAAGAGCATTCACATGGTGAGGCATAGTACCTCAGTAACTCAAGGAGATACCCCTCTATCTCATTAGGGTCTTTTCACGCCACCCCAACAAGGATAACATAATTTTTAGTCAATTACAAAGCTCCACACTAGGTTCGTCCATGGATAAACCTCCTATTATGGTATGTTGAGCCTTTAACTTGCCACCATCACTATCAAAATATTATATTAAATATCACATTCATTGCATAACATGGGTGACATGTATAAGAGGACAAAATTCACATTTTCAATAATATTTATGCACAAATAAAAGACGTACCATTATTCTCAAAAGATATTCACTTGTAAAACATGTTTGCTACCTTAGTCAATTATCAAATCATTGCTTAATAAATGCCATGTTTTAAGAAACATTTTTTTTTTGTTGGCCAAATTATTTCTTACAAAATGGAGTACATTTCATAAACAACTCAAGGAAATGATAAACTCTTATTTGATTGTTTCTCATTTGGAATATTCAGTATCGCAATTAATAACCTTTTAGACACCAAGTCATGTAAACACTATGCAATAATGATAACATTGTAAAGTAAGTTATAAAGCATTATTGACCAGGTTATGAATCATTTTAAACAAGTTAAATGAATTTTATAAACAAGTAATAAAAGTATTATCAAACAAGCAGTGAGAACAAAAAATATGCAAGTCATAAAATAAAAATTACAGACACATTGCAAGTTTGGTACTGATAAGGCTCATAATTTAATTTATAAAACATTGTGAAACTAAGCAATAGAGCCCTTTTAAATTAGGTTTTACTTACATGAATCTACTTGGAACTTTAACCATTCACTCCAATGGTAGCCATTACCACCAATGCCAACGCCATAACTACAATTATACAAATCTACAAAAAGCACAACTAAACCCATCTTCTTATTTATTCCTACCTCCTCAAGAAAACCATCAACTCCATTATTCCCTTGTACAAAACATGAGCATCAACACGTTGCTTAACTTAATGCATAACTATGTCTACTACTCCAAGTGTATAAACAACTCTTAGGATCCATCCAAGGATCACTGCTATCTTTGGACTTGAATATTCACGCATTCCAGCATACACAATCACTCATAATGAATGCTATTCAAAACCATAAAATTCAATAACTCCAATTCAATCATTTATTATCAAGATCAATCCAAGATTCTTACAAGATTCAATACAACATCACCAAATAAACCTCTAATAGTACTCACGCATAAAACACTAAGGCATTCCAATTCAAGAACGATACATACCAAGCTTTGTCCAACCCATTCCGTATGATCAAAGCATGAACAGTTATGCATTTATCTCTTCCCAAACATATGAACACACACAAAAATCCTATACATGCAAATATGGGTATAAATCCATTCATAAATCCCACACATCCATACTTATTGTTTTTCTACCCCATCCATGTACCCTTAACATCTCATTTTCAAATTTTCAACATGCCTCGGAGTCACTCAGAAAACCACATTTGCAAGATTGTTTCCCAACTTAATTACATAAATACAAATTCCTCTCACATAATTGAAACATGCTTGCTAATATATTCAACACCTATGAATATACACCTCGTATATATAGGCATCATCAAACCATTATCATCTCATTATTAGCATCATCCTCAACCTAACTATCATCACCATCTAACTTCTTATCACATTCACCTTCAATCCTCACAATCACCATTAAACACCTGTTTTCAATCCTCAAGGCATTTCATTGAGCAATTAACTTTCAATTATCTACACCATTCAATCCATCCTTATACCTTAATTCTTGGCCACATCTCATCAAACTTTTTACTGCCAAATTATTTGCTCAAATCTATATTTTGAAATCTTAAAAGAAAAGAACACAACTCGTCTAGCTTCAAGGCTACAATTCTTAGATGTATTTCATCGAGAGTCTTGCATCCAAATTAGCATATAAAGACATTCTCAACTTGTAAACTATACAATACCAATTTCAACTATCTCACAAGCTTCCATAGCTTAAGCAAGTTTATAACTATATTACACATGGAATCCAAACATTTTTCCATCGATGATTCTATACAAATTAATCTTATTATGTCATAGAATTCATGAAACATCAAATGAAGAAAATTCCCTATTAAAACTAAAGTATAAATCACCTAAGCTATTAAACCCCAAAAACAATTTACCAATCTTTTCTTAGCCTTTTCTAATAAATTCTATACATGATCAGCATCTTCTCTTTGCTATCTACTAATCAATCAATTGAATAAGCTCTCACAACTAGAATAAAATTCAAACAAGAAACCCATAAAACCTATATGACCAATAATATTAAGAACATTCTGAAACAAAACAATAAACTTTAACTCACTCACCTTGGCCTTAAAACACTCCTTATCTTCTTCCCTTTAATTTTTTTTCTCTCCTTGCAAATTCTCTTTCTTCATCATTTAAAGCCTCTCTTCTTGCTCTCTTTCTCATCTTGCAACCTCTCTACCTTTTCTAAATTTTTACCCCTTGATTAAAAGCTTAATGAAGATAAATTACACTTATTCAGCTACAATAATAGGTTGTAATAATAATAGTTGTGAGTAATAGAGCTTAAGGCACTATAAATAAGGACCTATAAGACCTCTTTAATAGTTGCAATTGGTCACAAGGACCCTGTAAATTTGTAGGAGACATGAAGGTCTTCTCTTTTAAATAGGTTTCTTGTGGAGGATCATAGCCAATAAATGTGGAGAGAAATGAGAATATTGCCATTGTTCTTCTATAACATTTGAATTAAAGGAATGTGAAATGCATAAAATTCTAAGATATGACACTAAGGCCCCGTTTGGATCACGGAATGGGAATGAGAGTGGGAATAGGAATTGGAATGGTAATGGTAATGGGAATGGTAATGGTAATGAAAAAGTTGTTTGGTTGGAAGGAATAAATATTGGGAATAGAGAAAGTGGTATAAAGAATTGAATGTAAAATTACTTTAATGCCCTCAACCAAAACAATAATAATATTTTATATATAAATTGACTACATATAAATAAATATTTATATCTTATAATTGTGCTAATTAATTATTTAGAAAAAATAATTTATTTTTATCATTATCCACTTTAATTATTATAATTAATTATTTCACATAATTATTATTGTTTAAATTATTTTATAATGTTATCTATGAATATTTAAAATTATTATTTCATTTTAACCACGTTTATTTTCACAACTATTGCTCATATGAAATTATTAATATAATTAAATATTTTATATGTAATAGATAGGATGGACAAATCTTCTTTTAGCTCATGCTCAAAGCATAAATTACTAAATCCAACAAAAAAAAATGGCAGGCCATCAAGAAAAATGGCATGTTCCAAATTAAAAAAAAAATTATGAATTTAACCAACAACAAAAAGGTTTCACCAACATTTATAAAAGAAAAAAAATACAACATCAAAAAGGTTTCACCAACATTTATAAAAGAAAAAAAATACAACATCAAAAAGGTTTCACCAACATCTATAAAGAAAAAAAAATACAAGGAAAAAAATACAACATCAAAAAGGTTTCAAATTTACACGTGAAATGCAAATAATAAATTTCAAATTTATACCTCCTTTGAATTTACTTTGATATTTACACTAGGGAACAAAACCCAATACCCATTGTTCATGTCATCTTCTCCTCATCAGGAAAAACTGAAGAGGATATTAAAACATAATCATCTTAAAATTTTAACTAAACATGACTATGATATCCAAATTAGCTAGATACACAAGATTTGATCACAATTAAGGGCATTGATCTAAAAAGACTTCAGACGAAAATTTAATTTATACAATGCTTAAGCTTCAAGGCCCTGAGAATATGTGACTTTTAAGAAGAAAATTCAGTCAAGTTAACATTAACTCAATCACAGAAGATAACATTCAGACAAGTTAACCTTTGCTTTCTTCTTCAATACATACAGACAAATTATCAGTACAAACACCACAAACACGACATAGAAAAGTCATGGAATTACACATACATAGATAATAATTATCGAAAATCAATTACTAGAAAGATCACCACATCACAAGTTTAGTTTTGAGTACATATATATTAAATATCAAAATCAAGTTGATCGCCATGTATTAAACATGTCCACTGCCATGTCATTCCTAAATTGGGTCCATTCATCTGTTGGATCAACAGCTGTGATGTTGTCAACATCATCTTCTGTGTTTTCCCCTAACATTAAATTATCGATTTCAGATTCCGCAGGGTCTTCTTCCATCTCTTTCCGAATGAAGTTGTGTAATAAGCAACATGCATTAATTATGCGCCTTTGAGTTGCTATATTGTAGAAGCTTGGACTCGCAAGGATTTTCCATCGAATTTTTAGAAGTCCAAAAGTTCTCTCTATTACATTTCTCGCACTAGCATGTTCATATTAAAAAACTCTTGAGCCGTGCGAGGTTGACGTCCATCTGCCCAAGAACTCAAATGATAACGTTGCCCTCGAAAAGGTGCAAGAAATCCAGGGCAATTTGCATAGCCAGAATCAACCAAATAGTAAAAACCTAACATACAATTGAGTACATGTCATTAGCTAATGGTTTAAGGAACCATTTGGTTATTAATAATAAATTAGAAAAGTAATGAGAGTAAATTTTATTTACCATTTGGAACCTTCAATCCATTAGGTTTTGTAACCGCATCTCTAAGAACTCGACCATCATGCGCCGAGCCCTCCCAACCGTATAAGACATATATGAATTGCATATCTTGGCTACAAACAATGAAAGTACATTAGTGGTGATTTCGATTTTCTTGTTCTATATCTTGGTCGATCGACTTTTAGGCACATTTACTTTGATATGTGTTCCATCTAGTGCTCCAAGGCAATTCTACGCTGGGAACAAAAAGGTTATTACTTACTAACCATTGCTATGATTATTTCATTAAAAACATGTGGGTTTGAATTATTACCTTGAACCATTTCCACCGAAAATCAATTGAATCCTCGAGGACAGGTTCTGGTTTCTTTAATAACACTTTATGATAAAGAGTGATAGCCTTTAAAACGGCATGGAAATGCCGACTAACTGTTTCGGCAGATCGGACGAAATCAAACTTAATTACCCTATTCTTGACATGGTGTGCCACAATATTCAAAAACATTGCGATCATCTCCTCAACCAAAACATTTCTTGTACCACGCAAACCACCGGTAATGGTTAGCAATTGGCATAAACTATGGAAACATTGGCGATCCATGCGTAGTTTATCAATACACTGAATATCGCTTTCGTATACCAGTCGACGAAAGTATTCATATTGTTTGCGGCGCCTAACAGATGTCGTATCAATCTCGTGTTGGACCATACTATTTTGTATAGTGGTCTGCTTTATTGCATATGCGGCAATCATGACATTCAGTAGGAAAATATAACATATGAACATAAAATAATATAGTCTGAGTTCTTCCATATTGTCCATATTGTCCATATGAGTCCTTCTATATTGTCCAAATAAAAAAAAACATAATAAGATTATGAGAAATGTACAAAGACATGAAGCACATTCACTAGTACTTATGATTTTATTAGTTAAAGTAATTAATATCTTCATTGATAAGCTTGAGTATCCATCAAGTATTTTGTCACATATTATATTTTTTTCTTAGATGAACAACCAAGAACAAAAATCTCAACAAACATACATATCTTTTTCTAGCAATCTACAAAAAGATACAAACATGAATAATGTGAATAAAAATGATAATACAAAAATCAGCACAAAAACATGAAACACACGCAATAGTGAGTATCCTATCTTAACCATAGAGATGCGGAAAAATTGTCAATTAATGAATTTATCGATTAAAAGTAATTAATACTTTCATTGATAAACTTAAGTATCCATCTAGTATTTTGTTATATATTATATTTGTCTTAGATGAGCAACCAAGAACAAAATCTCAACAAATTAACATACATATCTTTTCTAGCAATCTACAAAAGATACAAACATGAATAATGTGAATAACATATTACAAAAATCAGCACAAAAAGATGAATCACACTTAATGGTGAGTATCCTATCTTGACCATAGAGATGAAGGAAAAAAATTGTCAACTAATGATTTTTAGTAGTTAAAAGAAATTAATATTTTCATTGATAAACTTAACTATCCATGAAGTATTTTGTTATATATTATATTTTTCTTAGATGAACAACCAAGAACAAAATCTCAACAAACATACATATCTTTTTCTAGCAATCTAGAAACGTTACAAACATGAATAATATAGTAACATGAAAAAAATTAAAAAAATAATACAAAAATCAGCACAAAAAGCAGAAAAAGGGAAAAAAGAGAAACTATGAGACGATGAGATTAAAATGGATAAAGAGCACATACCTAAACTTTTTCAACTAGCTTCTTCTCCGGTGCCGTTCGTTAGGTTCTCTTCTAAAAATCAAGAAAATGAATATTAAAAAAAAACAGGGAGACAAAGGAAACAAAAATCAAAGAACAATAACTCAATAAGAAGCTCTACAAATCACGAGACTAAGCAACTAGATAAAAAAATTCATTATAGTTGGTATACATATGCATTAATAAGAAGCTTGCTTTTAAACAAAAAAAAAATTAATTAAAATAGAAATTGTTAGTAGTGGAGAAGAAGAAGAAAGATGAGATTTTTGGGAAAGAAAAGATGGAAATCAATAATTAGGCATGAGATGAGAGATCATACCTTCATTCTTAGCGACCGGTAGGCAAATGCAAATGGTGGTGAAGCTGAGTCCAAGCTCAGCAAGGGTGGCAAAGAGAAACCATAAAAGGCTGCGATTTCCGGTGGAAGAGCTGCCATTGAAAGCGGTTGGAGAGAAGAGAAGGGATGGGCCCTTAGAGACAATTGTTGGAGACGTTGAAGTGGGGAGAGGCTGACGAGGAGATCGAGGTTAGTCGAGGATGAGGGACTGTGAGGGAGGTCGGAGGGGAGGTGATGACGTTCAAGTAGCCGCAACGGTCGACTTGAGGAGGCTAGGGATGAAGCCGGAGAGGAGAATGGATGATAAAAGAAAGGGCAAAATTGAGAAACTCAACCTGAAGCTTGGCATTACCCCCATTTTGCAAGGTAATGTCAAAGGCCTCAACAAGGACATCACATGCCATGGATTTGGGAATCTGTCAACAGTAAAATCTACCCAAACATGGGTTTAAATTAGTGGGGGTAATGAAGCCCATACCTAGGGCTTCATTGCCCTCATCCAAATGGGCTGTAATTGTCTTCCTTGTTGTGTTAAGAGGAAGGAAAAGTGTTGTGGTCATTTTCTTTGTTGAGTAAGGACGGAAGGAAAGAGAAGGTGCAAAAGATCGAGGAGTTTTGACTTGTTGGGACTTATGGAAGCCATCTCGTGTTATGCATGAAAGTTTCCAACTTGTTGGTTGAAGTATCGAATGATTAAGAACTCAAGAAGTATGTCAGGAGGCTTAAAAGCTAAGAAATTCGATACATAAACAATGAGCATGTTGCTTGGAAGACAAAGTGGAACAACAACAACGATTGTGGGAGAGTCGTTAGAGGGTAACACATTCATGGCAAATCACACAAAATAAGAATGGTTAGCATGCTGGGGAGGGTAACACATTCATGGTAGGCCACAACAAATAAGAATGGTTAGCTTTTTTTGGTTGGGGGTAGCATGGAGCGTTTATGAATCCCAGTGAGTGGGAAGACAAATCCCATCAAATGATAAGCATTGGAACAACAAAACTATCCACACTCCTAGCTGATTGGAGCCACTACCTAGTACGTTGGAGTCACTATTTAACAAGTCAATGGTCTTTTAAAAAAATCGTGAGCATGTGGATTCAAACAATAGTTAATTAGTTGTTACCCCAACTATTTTATATAATTTCTTTGAAATTAAAATTTTATATATTTAAACCAAGATCTTTACAACTTTTATTACTAGCTAGAAAGCTACTACTTAACAAGTTAGAGTAACTGCCTCATATTTTTTCTTACAGATTAGAGCCACTGCCTAGCAGGTTTGAGTTTTTAACTAATAGGTTGGAGCCATTACCTAGTAGGTTACTAACTAATTGGTCACTAGTCATATTCCTTTCTTACTAGTTCAATTAGCTCATATATTCTCTTTAGCAGGTATTTTACCAATTTAGTTAAAGCCATTAGCTGGTTATCTTAATAACCAAGCCATTCTATGATAACTCATATTTCTCTTCTTTTTTTTTTTCTTCCCCAAGATTTTAACTACGAGCTATTTTATTCTCACACCCATTTCACTTCATATTTCTTTCTCCCCACCATCTTAACTCATGCAAGAAGAATAAACAAATATAAGATATAAAAATAGAAGAGGAGAAATATAAAGAAAAGAGAAAAGGTAATACTTAAATGTAAGAAGAAAAAAAAAAGAATAATAAAAGAACCACATGACTAAGAAGAAGACAATGACAATGATGATGATAATGATGAAAGATGAGAGAAAAAGATGGAAATAATGTAATGAAAAGTTGCTTCAATAGTGGCAAGGATTGGAGAATTATATATAAAAAAAAAGACTTATTGATCACCGGAAAAGTTAATCGAACAGTTTGGTTACTATATAAAAATAATATAGCATTCGGTAATTTTTCCTTATTTAAATATTCTTATCTGCATACTTTGATATAAACTAAAATAATTATATATATATATATATATATATATATATATATCCAATAAAATGATATTTATTTAGTATAAATTAATTTTAAAAGACAAATGTGGACAATCCATGAAATTTTCTATACCATATCAAAAATCAACTAAAAGATTTTATAAAAGAAATATACCATCTCAGAAAACATAAAAAAACAAAAATCATGTATATTATTATAAACTTTACAAACTAATTTTTAACATATAAACAAATAAAACATTTTGTAAAAATATATAAATATAATTTTTATGTAGTGTGTGTCAGCATTTTTAATAAAAAAAAATTATATAAAGAACAATTCAAGTTTTATAACCTTCAGGGGTTTCAATGTCCTTTGTTGTTATTGTCACCATATTTGCATGGGTATATAGATAGTGAGGAGTTGCTAGAATTAGGTTGCACTAAAATTAGAATTTTTTTATTAATATGTTAAAATACAATGACAAGTTACAAGCATGTTCTATAATCTAAAATCTCAAATGTCAAATATTAAACAGTATTAAATAATATTAAAAATTAAATTAATGTTATAAAACTTCTTAATCATATTGTTTAAGTATTTGTGGGTATATGTGTGCTATGCGATTTTTTTTTTTGACAAATGTGGATGAAACAGAAATTTATAGAAAACAAATACATTACAAAACAAAGAAAAAGGATAAGTTACAGAAAACAAGACAAAAAAACAAGACGAAACAAAACAACAACAAGAAGAAACACACACAAAATAAGTCTAGCAGGAGTGGAGGGAAGACAAAAAAAAGTGTGGGCTTCATTTTTCTCACCCGACCCTTAATTAGGATTGACCGGCTAAAAATGACAGATCACAAATCAAATTTTAATATTTTGTAGACTTCAAGAGATTGTGGGTTCATAACTTCCATTGGTAAACCCCTAATGTTAATTACTGTGGACATTGTCGCAAGAACCTCCGATTAAGAAATAAGTGTGAACAAGGAAATAAGATGTGAAAATCAATTTCATTTATTTCAATAAATATGAATTCATAAACTCCACTGAGAGTACAAGAGGTTTGAAATTTGATCATCTTGACGTAACAGTGATTGTAGCCTTTTATCTCATTCCAACTATTTCGCCGAAAAGTGCGCTTTGACTTCTGTTGACATTTGGTCTTCATCAACGGTTGAAATATGCATCTTCAACATGATTTAAAAACTTGTGAATGTGTCTTGGATATTTGAATTTATATCTTGGACTTGATTTAGGAACTTGATTTGACCTTTCATAAACTTCGGCTTTCATGCTTGTAAAGTTTTTTTTTTTGCAACTTGTGAACTCTTCAACCTCTTAACATTTGAAGCTGTTGAGCTCATTTGTTGATTTATTTAAAATTTGTATCTTGGACATTTGATTTGCATCTTGGATTTGATTTGGATTTCAAGTTGTTGATTCTCTGTATTGATGAATCGCAAACATGATTTGACTTTTCATGAGCTTCGGCTTTCATGCTTGTGAAGCTTTTTACAACTTGTGAACTCTTCAACGCTTTAACTTTGATGTCTTGAGATTGTTGAGCTCATTTATTGATTCATTTAAAACTTGGACATTTGACTTTGTATTTTTTTTTATTTGATTTGGAACTTGATTTAAATTTTCATAAGCTTCCGCTTTCATGCTTATAAAACTTTTTACACTTGTGAACTCTTCAACGTTTTAGCCTTGAGGTTGTTGAGCTCATCTGTTGATTTGTTTAAAACTTGAGTCTTGGATATTTTCAGTTTGCATCTTGGACATTTGATTTTGCATCTTGAATTTGATTGTGACGTTGAGTTGTGGATTCTCTATGCTGAGAAATCATCAACTTGATTTTACATGATTTGATTTTCCATAAGTTTCGGATTTCATGCTTGTGAAACTTTTTGCAACTTTTGAACTCTTTAACATTTTATAGCCTTGAGGTTGTTGAGCTCATTTGTTGATTTGTTTGGAACTTGTGTCTTGGACTTTGAACTTGCATCTTGGACATTTGATTTTGCATCTTGGACTTTGATTTGGATTTCAAGATGTGAATTCTTTATGTTGATGAATCACAAACTTAATTTGACTTTCATGAGCTTCGCCTTTTAGGCTTTTGATACTTTTGCGACTTGTGAACTCTTCAACCCTTTAGCCTTGAGGTTGTTGAGCTCATTTGTTGATTTAGTTGAAACTTGTATCTTGAACATTTGAACTTGCATCTTGAATTTGATTTGGATTTGAAGTTGTAGATTTTATGCATTAATGAATCGCAAACATTTGACTTTTCATGAGCTTCAGCTTTCATGCTTGTAAACCCTTCAACACTTTAGCTTTGAGATTGTTGAGCTCATTGGTATCTTTGATATTTGATTTGGATTTCAAGTTGTGTATTCTCTCTGAATTATGAGCTTGAATGATAATTCTTTTTTTTTTAACTTTGAAAAGTTTTGACTTTTATGCTTGTGAAACTTTTTTGCAACTTGTGAAATCTTCAACGCTTTTGTCTTGAGGTTGTTGAGCTCATTGGTATGTTTGACATTTGATTTGGATTTCAAGTTGTGGATTCTCTCTGAATCACGAGCTTGAATGATGATTCTTTTTTTTTTTACTCTTGAAAAGCTTCAGATTTTATGTTTTTGAAACTTTTTGGAACTTGTGAAATCTTCAACGCTTTAGTCTTGAGATTGTTGAGTTCATTTGTTGATTTGTTTGAAACTTGAGTCTTGGACATTTTAAGTTTGCATCTTGGATTTGATTTTGGATTTCAAGTCATGGATTCTCTAATGGAAGAAAGTGTTGATTTTCTTTAATTTTCTTCCAGGTCTTGACTTGTGAAACTCTTTAAGTTTTCAATTTCTGATTTCTTTGAGACTGCTGAGTTCAGTTGTTGGTTCATTTGATATTTTTTTTCATGTCTTGACTTGTGAAACTCTTTGAGTCTTGACTTCTTGGTGTCTTGAGACTGCTGAATTCATTTGTCGATTTATTTGACTTTTTTTTTCAGGTTTTTATTTGTGAAACTCTTTGAGTCTTGACTTTGATGTCTTGAGAATGCTAAGTTTATTTGTTGAATCATTTAATTTTTTTTATACCTTGACATGTAAAACTCATTGAGTCTTAACTTCTGATGTCTTGAAACCGCTGAGTTCAATTATTATTTATTTGATTTTTTTTTTTTTACATCTTGATTCTTCAATGCTTTGAGCTTTAACTCTTTTAAGCATGATGATCGATCGAGAAGCAATGTAGAGCCTCCTCGAGGGCCATCTCCAACCATGACCCCAAATCCCAAATTTGGGGTCATGGTTGGCTCCAACCCACCCCCTTTTTTGACCCCAAATTTGGGGATGGGGGTGTGTGACCCCAAATTTGGGGTCCCACTTATTTTATAATTTTTTATTCAATTTTTTATTATTATTATAACTAATAAAAAATTATAAGTTATTCATTTATATAATTAATACTTTAATTATAAGTTATATTTTAATATAATTATAAATAATACTTTAATATAATTATAAATTTTATGTGTAATTAATTATTTAATAATAAAAAAATTATAATAAATGATGTGTTTATTAATTATTTATCAAACAAATTAAAAAATTTATAATTAAATTTATAAATAAATTAAATCATAAATTAAATAATACTTTAAATAATTTTTATTAGTATTATATTACATTGTAAATAATATTTAATTAAATCATTGTTGAAAATAATTAATTTCAAGTATTTTTTTTTGTTGAATAGTGATAATAATAAAAAATGAGATGCGTAAAAAAATAAATTTTTTTTTTTTGGGTAAGATTTGGGGTTTGTGGTTAGAGTATACTTTATTGTAGCAAAACCAAATTTGGGATTTGGGGTAAAAATTTGGGGTTGTGGGTTGGAGATGGTTTCAAGGAGAGCAGTCACCATGCATTGGACATCACCCTAGCTTCAAGAAAGTTTTTTAAGAGTCTTCAATAGCCCATCCACTTCCATAACTGTCAAGAGGCAATGGAGAGGTTCTCTCAAAGAGAGCTATTGGCGCCATGTATTGGACATCGCGACGAGCTTGAAAAGAGTTTTTAAGAGTCTTCAATAGGCCATCAGCTTCTATGACTGTCAAGAGGTAATGAAGAGGCCCTCTCAAGGAGAGCAGTCGCCATGCATTAGACATCACGGTAAGCTTAAAGAGGGGGGGGGGGGTCTTGTGAAATTACCAAAATACCCCCATATCTTTGCTAAAAACTTTTTTTTTTCTTTTTTTCCCTCTTTTTTTTTTGCATTTAGAGCCTCTAACTTTTCATTTTTGTTTTCACATTTTATCAAATTTTGCAAATAAACCCCCAAACTTTCATACTTTCATATTTTTCATGGCTTTTGCAGTTAAACCCTCGAGCTTTCATAGTTTCACACATTTTCACAATTTTGCATATGTGTCCTCAAATTTTTTCTTTCTTTCTTTTTTCTTCCTTTTTTTTACCATTTTTTTATATGAACTAATAGTGAACTTCAGTACAATGCATGGCATGAATACATGCATGAAGTATATTAATTTTGGTTCATGTTTGCACACTAGCAGGGCCAGGAAGAAGAAGGATGCATGTGGGCATAGCATGATAGATGAAGCATACTTGATTCCTTAAGCGAAAGATGCATGCATACTATAGTTCATCAAACAAAGTGCCATGCATGGTATTGCATTGGACATGCAAAATTATAGAGATGTCATATATAAGTGGCACCCATCATGAAAGAGATGTATATGGGATGACAGATTTTTTTTTTTTTAAGAAAAGTCGAGGCATTTTTGCATGGGATTGGCAACCGAAATATATGTAAGAGCATGCATGAATATATATATATATATTGGCATGAAATTTCATAAGAGCATCTACCTCCTTGATGCAATAACCACTTAACGAACCTTTTAAGTATATGGAGGATGTTGACTTCTTGGGCTCTGCCAAGGTGGTAACAGTGGCATAAGCCATATATCGTCACCACCACGCTGTCCTTCTTCTCATCCTTAGCCAGGGTAGTGATGGCGGCATAAGCCATATATCATCACCACCATGTTGTCCTCCTCTTCTTTAGCTTTTTCTCACTTTTTTGTGATGGCGCTTAGAAGTAGTAAAAACACATGGAGGAGAGCATACTTGCATGCAATATATGAAAGGCATGCTTGCATGTAATATACAATGGCATGAGAGAAAGAGAGAAGCAACACATGTAGAGCTAGGAACATGTTTGCATGTATAATATATAAAAGCATGCCTGCATGTATACAACTCATGTTAATATAGATATCATATATAATGGTGGGGCCCCTGCGTATCATAGTATGGATTTTTTTATGCATGAAGCTATCTTTTTTTTTTCATATATATCTTTCATTATATATATATATATATATATATATATATATTTCTTGAGTATAATACCTTGTGGTTGAATCTCGACGGAGAAACTTCGCGTCTCATTATCAGCAGCTCTCCGGCAACCTTCTTCTCCAAACAAAACATCCTTCTCTTGTTCCTTCTTCTTCTTCTTTTTCTTAGATTTCTTTAGCTCCTCTTCAAACTTAGGGGCTTGTCATGGTATACGTGATCCCCGAAGTGTTTGGGATCAATCTTTCCCTAGAAACTCCGGCTCGCCGGTGGGCTCGTGGGTGTCGCATGGGCGGAAGTCAGTAATGAAGAACCATGCACTATCACCACCATGGCTCTCTCTCTAGCTCGTTCATAGAGAGATAAAGACCGGTTTGAGATGCAAAAAGAGGGAGAATGAAAACATGCCTGCCTTTCATGCCTCACTGCATGCATGTGCGTGATTTTATATCCTCACATCTTCTCCCAAGGTCCCACCATGAAAGAAGATGAAGGTGCATATGGATGGATGAACATGGGTTATGGGATGAATATCAAAATAAGAGAGAGTGAAGCATCCATGGACCCACCATTAAAAGAGATAATGGATTCATCAGCATAGTTCTTAGCCCTCCTCCTCCTCTCTTTTCTAATTCAATTTTTTTTCTTTTATCCCGGGATTCTGCCAAACATCAGAAACAAATCTCCCTATTTGTTCCATATATCTAGGATTTAAAATTTGAATTTTTTCCTTATCTCATTCAATACTGTTGTTGTCTGAATACAATAGTGAATTTGTTAGGGACCTTGAACTTGTAGAACTTCGAACTTGGAGGTCGAGCAAAAGGAGCTGGAGTCTCTTCCTTCTTCAGATGCCAAGACCTGTAACAGTGTGGGAAGTGTTCCCCACAAACACTCCGATGGCTAAGTCAGTAGGGAATAAATGCTGGTCTTCCTTTTATGTTCCCCCAAAAAGTCCTCCCCTATTTTAATGAGGGAGGCTATTTATAGATGTATGATTAACAGTTACGTAAAGCTTCACATGTTCGAGATCGTGGGTTCAAAAAAAAATAGTGGGTGTGATATGAGAAGTGGGGTACTACGTGGTTAGAAGTTTGAATTAGGCCACATCAGTTGCTCCCCACTTCTATCTTTAGGTTAGAACCTTAAAGATAAAGATAGAAGTAGGTCTTTATCTGCTTCAAATTCAAACTTCTTTTAAACTTATCTTACTAATAATAATATTTGAACTTATCCAAATAAGATACAACTAATTTAAATTTATCTATATCATGATAATATGGTTGGATAAAACTCTAATATGCTTGAATTTATCTTTATCGTTGGATAAAGATTTATCTGCTGAGTTCAACTCAAATTTAAACCCTCATCTTTCGACCTCTATATAAGGAAGTCCCCACCCCACTTTTAGAATTACATGGCCTCTATTGGGTTAAAGATTTTTGGCATCGCAGTTGAGTTAAAGTCTTTTCCGGCATTCTTCCTTCAGGCTCTCTTTCTCATCTTGTTTAACTATCAGAAGGTATGTAGCATCCTTCTTTCTTCTAGCATTAATGAGGAATGTATCTATAAATTCCTTCCTCAACTGATTGAAGTTTGAAATTCATCCTTTCTTCAGATTATTAAACCATATACGTGCATGCTCAGTTAAGGTAAGCAGAAATGCTTTGCACATGATTGCGTCCTCCCATCCATGAAGTAGCATCACTGCCTCATAGTTTTGCATATGATCGTAAGTAGAGGTGAGCAAAACCGGGTATCCGATCTAGTTTTTAAAACCGAATCAGGTACTCGGTTTTTCGGATTGGCAAAAACTCGACCCACCCGGTTTAAACCGGGTACTAAGAATCGGGTACCCGGTCTAAACCGGATCTGATATCGGATATCCGGATCCGAATTTAAGTTTTATCTAGTTTATATATTTTCTTTATATAATAACATTAGATAAAAAACAAATATAAAAAAGTTATAAATTATAAAGAGCATTAAGCTCTTATATTATTTTCCATACAACAAAATTCATAACAAAAATAATATAGAGTTTTATCAATCTTAGTCATTAAAAGGAAAAATCTTTGAAAGCATCAAGTGTCTCATCAATAATGATCATTGGTTGCTAGAAAGAGAAGAGATTTGGATGGAGACTAGAGAGAAGAGGCAGGATGATAGCCGTTAGGGACTGGGAGGCAGGGATTTGGGATTTTTTTTCTGTCTTTTTACTTTTAATCTATGTAGAATTTAAATTTATTAATATATATATATATATAACTATATAACTATATAACTCTTTAAGTTATTAGATTAGACATTTGAATATTTTTTTTTACTTTTAGCCCTTGTAAAATTTAAATGTAGTAATGTACATATGTACCTATATATATATATATATATATATATATATATATATATATATATATATATATATATATATATATATATATATATATATATATATATATAACTCTTAAAGGGTTTAGATATAAGGGATTTGGATTTTTTTTTCTTTTTTGCTTTTTAGACCATATAAAATTTAAAATTATTATGTATCTATATATAAGAATATACTAAAAAATAAAACCTGGATTGGATTCGGTTATCCGAGTTTTAATTTCTCTTGACCTGGATCAGACCCGATTTTTGTCTAAAAAATTCAAATCGGGTACCCGACCCTTTTTTTCGGATCGGGTACCCAAAAAATTCGGGTAAAAAATTTAGATGCCGGATCGGATCATCAGATCCGGATTTTTTTGCTCACCCTTAGTCGTAAGGGTCACCCTTTCTAGAATAAGTTGTTAGTTATGGCATTAAAGGTTTTACCTTGATTTTCTTGACGAAAGGAACCTTGTTTATTTGTGGTGTTTCCTCGGTAGGAACCAGCTTCTTCTGTTCCAGAACATGTTCAATTATCTTTTTTAGATCAGCTGCCTCCTTTATGCTAAAGGTAGATTCCTCCGCATCTCTCTCAAATGCTCTTGACTCTCCTTTGTAGGTGCTTTCTACTACCTCTTGGATTTTTTCTGCATTTTTTTTGGCTAGTGGAGGTTCAACCCTCTCTTGGTTATGAGGATGTGGATCACCTTACTCTTGTTGTTCCATAGCTTGCTTTCCCCTAAGATGTAGGTTGGAAGGGAGCGTTTCTTGAGGTAGAGCTTGTTGGACAAAGAGCATTAAATCATCCAACTTTCTGTTGTTTTCATCGAACTTCTTTTTAAGCACTTCATATTCGCTTAAAGGAATCGCTGGCATCATATCTCCTGAGGGTTAAGATGGAATCTCTAATTGTTTTTGAAGGTTTTCACTTTGAGAAATCATTTCATCTTGAGTAGTAGCCATCTGAGAGTGTGATGTCTGGGACTTCTTTGGTGGCATTAGCGTAGATTGAAGAGACTACATGAAGGTAACCTTGTGTGAAGGCCTTTTGATCGTTTCCCAAAGACGGTGCCAACTGTTGTTGCCTAAATACAATAATGAATTTGTTAGGGATCTTGAACTTGTAGAACTTCGAACTTGGAGGTTGAACAAAAGGAGCTGGAGTCTCTTCCTTCTTCAGATGCCAAGACCTGTAACAGTGTAGGAAGTATTCCCCACAAATACTCCGATTGCTAAGTCAGTAGAGAATAAATGCTGGTCTTCCTTTTTATGTTCCCCCCTCCCATCCAAAAGTCCTCCCCCCGTTTTAATGAGGGAGGCTACTTATAGATGTATGATTAACAGTTACATAAAACTTCACGTGTTCGAGATTGTGGGTTTAAAAAGAGATAGTGGGTGTGATGTGAGAAGTGGGGTATTACGTGGTAAGAAGTTTGAATTAGGCTACATCAAATACAAATTTTATTTATTTATTTTTTATATTGTATGTTTATTTAAAACTCGGATTTATTTTAATAATAGTAATTTTTTTTCTAGCATGATAAACTCTCTTTAAACCGGAATCGTTATCCATAAAAATTGAATTTTATTTAAACTCATATTGGACTCTTTTTAATCCGAGTATGAATAAGATCAACATTTTATTCGAATTAAAAAGTTTTCTTTTTTTTTTTCCATATAAACAAAAAGATATACAGAAAATAAATAGACAAAGCAAGAAGCAAAGACAGTCACTATTTGAATATTTGGAGCTTTATTCAACAAGCTGTGGGATCCACCCGGCACATAGATCAAAGGTCTCACAAGATCAAAGCTCCTCTTAATTGTGACTGCCCTTGATCATGGCATGTAAATTTATGGGGCATTGGTACATCTATGTAACAATTTTTCATTTTTTAAAAATAAACCAGTTGCTACCTATTCTATTTTTTTAAACATTTTAATATATATCGCAAAAGATATGAAACTTTTTTTGCTTTTAGAGGAAAAAAATAAACATTAGTGTTGATGATTAGTTCAAGATAATTTGATTAATTTTGATGAATTATAAAGAGAATACTTTTGAAAATTTTTAATAATTCATTTAAATAGATTAAATATAAAAAATTAAATATTATGCCAGAATATATTCAAAATTTATATTAAAAGAGTCAGGGAAAGGAAAAAAATTTCTAACATTATTTTCTATTTTTATTGACAAAATTGCAAATCCATAATAAATAGCAACAAATTCCAACAGAAAACACACAGCCTGCCATTCTTGAAAATTTAAATATTAATAATTAATGTGATTAAAAACTTCTAAAATTGAATTATGTGCGCCTTAAAAGAAATGACAAATATTTATAGACCAAATTATTCTTAACAGTAATTTAATTGTAAAAAAAAAATCAATAATTAATTTTAAAAAAATTCTGTAATAAATAATATTAAAATAAATATTCTTTTTTTTAAATAATAAATTTCATGGATGTTCGGTAGACCGCTTCAATCGCACTCTTCTTCTCCTCTCGTCCATTTTTCTCCTTCCTGCGTCTCGTCCCCAAGGTGCGCTTCTCTTTCGCTCTCTCGCTCCGAAAGGGAGATCTAGGGTTCATTTTTGTTTTTTTTTATCCTTCCATTGTTCGTCCATGATTTGGGGGCTGTGATTGTGGAAATGTGTGTGAGTTTTGAGGGATTTCAGATGTTTTCTTGAAGGAGAGGAGGGTTCTGGGCGTTTCGCGGTGATTTTGGCCGAGAGGGGAGGAGATCAGTGGAGATGAGCGCGTCGAGGTTCATAAAGTGTGTGACTGTTGGGGATGGGGCCGTCGGAAAGACATGCATGCTCATTTCCTATACCAGCAACACCTTCCCCACGGTGAGCTTGCTTGAATCTGTGGCCTTTTCCCTGCATTTGATTTCTTTTAGGGTTTTGCTGCGGAAAGTTTGATCTTTTACTTGTTTTGGGTGTTTAGGAATAATCAGTTGGGAAAAGATTTCTTTTTTAGTTCTTTTGCTTTTATGTTTTATATGTGTTTAGGTTTTCACTGAGAAAGTGAATTTTTTTTTTGGTTGAGATCCTCTATGAGGATGCTTTGTGGGGTTAATTGTGTAACAAATGAAAACTTTTACTTCCTTGTGAATTCTTGGATTGTTGGCGTTTCTTGCTAAACTTGGGTGGATTTCTCATTGGATTCACACTTTGGTGTTTGTTTAAGGGGATGTTGATCATTATTTTTGATTTCTATTGTTTAGATCCATTTGTGATGATTGCTTATTGGAGTTGTTGATGGAATGTCATTAGCTTACTGTGTCCTTTCTGTTCCATAAACATCTTTAAAAGCTCTTTTCCTTTAATTTATAATTAGAGGATGTGCTTGACATGCTGAAGGTGGTGGTTGTTGTTGTTGTTTTTTTAATAATTATTTTTATTTTTTTTATTACTTATATTTTTAATTAATGAGATGAATTAGCGCTTGTCTTGGAATTATGACATGAAACATCCTTCACTTTTTGGTAGCTATAAATGATTAATGGTGGATTGATGCTTTCTTAGTCAAGAATTTGGTTTTTTTCTCATCATTCTGTTTGCTTCAACTAATCTGGAAAGTTTATTTCACAGATGTGAATGTGAATACTTACTGGGTGAAGGAATTTGTCAATATCCTTTTACTTCTACCTGTCAGTATATGGATAGTTGAAGTTTTATCTAGAAAGTTCATTCCTTTAGGTTGTTTCTGGCTATGGTTTGAGGAATTATGTCAGCTTCATATTTCTGGGGGCATATAAATTGGAATTGTGGAGTCATGAAAGTGAAAACTTTTTTCTTCGATTGGTTGAAGTTGTCTTTCTTAAAAATCCCTTATGGCGGAGCTTTGATTTTTAGTTGTTTGATTTAGTGATTGTTCTGATGTTGTCTTTGTAATCTCTTTTAATTTATTAAATTGGCACATGTTTGTAGTTGATATTGACATTGTTTTGTTACTTTAGATTTTGCATTCAAAAGTCAAGAGCTTCATTGTTCTAAGTTGCTTTTACTTCTATTCTACTTTATTATTTTGTTTTTTTTTTCGCTCAGAGTTGCTCCATTTTGTCGCCTGATTTTTCGCCATTAGTCATTTATTTTGAGGAGGGCATTTGGGTAGGAAATCAAATAAGGAAATGCTTAATGAATGAGTATGACATATCCTTTGAATTCTCGTTTGACTAGATCCATCTATGATCCTCTAATGTCATCTGTCATGACCTTTGTTGTAGTTTCTCCTCGGAAAGCAAGGAAAATAGTTAGAAAGAATGCTAGTCTATTATTTTGGATGTGTTTCTTCATTTTATATGTGGCGTCATTCACTTGACTAGTTGGATGTTTGGATTTTTTTTGTCAATAATACTGATGGCTTTATTTTCAAATGTTTTTCGTACATCCAACCTCTCTTATGGAAATTTACTGTTGCTTTTGATTCCCGTGATAGGATTATGTGCCTACTGTTTTCGACAATTTCAGTGCAAATGTTGTAGTTGATGGCAATACAGTGAACCTTGGCCTCTGGGACACTGCAGGTAGATTTCCCTTTCTCTTGGATCTTGTTTTTTTTTTTCCTTTTTTATTTTTTTTATAAATCTGGACATTTCTTAATCATGCGGTGCCATACATTAATGTGACAGGGCAAGAGGATTATAATCGTCTAAGGCCTTTGAGCTATCGTGGAGCAGATGTTTTTCTGCTAGCCTTCTCCCTTATAAGTAAGGCCAGCTATGAGAATGTTGCTAAAAAGGTAGAAACTGGTTATTTCTTCATAATGATATATTCTTATTCTTGTGATTTCTTTTTCATTTTATTTTAGTAAAACTCACTTGGTTGTTGCTTTTTTTTTTCTATGCTTGCGAATTGTCCTGTTTCTAGTGGATTCCTGAACTGAAGCACTATGCACCTGGTGTCCCTATAATTCTTGTTGGAACAAAGCTTGGTAATGTTTTCTTATTGTTTTTTTTTCCTCTAGGCATCATGTCTCGAACATCTATTTGTTTCAATTTTTTTTATTTTTTTTATTTTTATTTTTATTTTTATTTTTTTGCATTTTCCTTCAATATTTTGTTTTTCGGAATTGTGATAATCTCTTTTGTCTTAAAGTATGTTGTCATCTTTTCTTTCCATTTCTGATTTATGAGATATGCCGCCTTCATTCTATTATAAGTGAGTTGAAATGGTGTAAATTTTGAAAATATCTATAAAATTGTGCCTTGAAACTTCAACCATGGGATAAATGATTCTCCCACCTTTCCCCAGATTCACTTTGTTGTGGTAGTATGTGGCAGTAACATACTAATAATATGTAAAACCGGTTTTGCTGAGGGTAGGTAGTCACTATTAAGATTATTTTATGATTTGGTGAGTTCACATTTTATGTTTGTTTGTTATAGGAAAATTTGTGATTGAGTAGCATGGTGGTGTTTTTTAGCTTTCAAGGAAAATTTGTCCTCAAGGAGCATTGTAGTAGTTATAAAATGTTTAATAAAGTGACTTTCTACATATTACTCCGTCTGGTTCTATTTATATGTCCCATTCTAGAAGCTTTTTTTTAATGTCCATTTAAAAATCTAAGAAGCATTAAATAATCTCTTTCCAAGATTACCCTTTATTTTTAATGTAATCATATATCTTATTTTTTGGAAAATGTAAAGCACCATTTTGAGAGAGGGAATAAAAAATATAATTAAAATAGAGAGAGAAATTAATCGAATTTTGATGAATTTATAAATAAGGGTAATTTTGGCCAGTTGATACATTTTTTTATTACTTTAAGACTATCAACTAATTTTAAACAACATTCTTAATCGACGTGAATTATTTAAAGTGGATATATAAATAGGACCGGAGGGAGTGCCTTTTATGGACTATAGTCAATCTATATGAAATTCTCTGAAATGTGTTTTATAGTTCTAGTACGATATCATTTGTCTTGTTAATTTAGCAGGCACATGCTGTTTTATCCATGTTACTCTGGTTTTTAAAATTTTAAGAAAGTCTGGTATGTTAGGTGCCACTTTAGTTTAATTGCTCTGGATATGCTTTTTTCCATCAATTTACTGTATACTGCATCTTGCCTATGTGCACCATGTAGTTTGTTGACCACAGAACGCTAATTCACTTAATGTAGGATACTGTTTGTACATTGTCACATCTCATTTTTTTGTGCCATCGAGATCTTCCGTCCATTGCACATTTATGCTAATGTTCTGCATGCCTCTGTTTTAAAATTTTTTCATCTTCTACTATAATCAAGATAAAACATTTTCTGTCTTCGTTACTGTAAAAATTGTATCTTGTGCTTTGGCACAGATTTTGGGATTTAGCTAATGGTAAGCTGTCTTTCTTTGGTGGAAGATTGTGTGCTTTAATTTCAGATCTCATTGATTGTTCTAGTTAGCAGTATAGATCACCGAATCAATAAATTACCACAACGTATGGAAACAACTACATTAGGAAAGAAGATCAATGTTGATTGTTATTTATGTCAGCCCCAGGAGCTTAAATGCTTCTTTCTGAATTAAGGATCATTGAGCATTGGCCTTTGGTAGACAACATATGTTCATTACTATACTCTGGATAAACTTCACAGAGAATGCCAAATGTTTAATTTATATTTTACTTCTTATTTATTAATTTCTACTGTTATTATTTTGTGGATTTTGATTTTGATTACCTTTGTATATTTGCTGTTGCCTGTATTATTTTTTTGTTACTAGTTGTTGTTATGTAATTTGAAGCCAGTTACATTCTTCTTTCCAGATCTTCGAGATGATAAACAATTCTTTGTTGATCACCCTGGTGCTGTTCCTATTACTACCGCTCAGGTAAGATTTTTGGGTAAAAAAATGTTATATATATGTATATTTTTTTTTACATTCAAAATTTTTCCTAGACAACAATTACCCTAACTGCATGTGTAACTTACCAAACATCCCTTTTATCTTTGAAGGGTGAAGAACTCAAGAAGCTAATAGCCGCACCTTTTTACATTGAATGCAGTTCAAAGACACAACAAGTATGTTTCTTCCTCCCCGTCTGTTTTTTGTTATCATACTATTTTATCGATCATTTTATCGATTGTCACTTTTTTTGGTAATACTTTATTACACACAGAATGTTAAGGGGGTCTTTGATGCGGCTATTAAGGTGGTTCTGCAGCCCCCCAAACAAAAAAAGAAGAAAAGGAAAGCACAGAAGGGCTGTTCGATTTTGTGATCGAAGAACATGGGAAAGAGAAAAGATGAGCCATCCGACCATCACCGTAGTTTCTTTCTCTGTATGACGAATTAGGGCTTGGTGTATAGTCAGCTGACAAAAATAGTGCACGCAAATGGAGCCATCAAATAATCGATTTGGTTTTTTGTGATATCGAACCAACTTATTATTGAAGCATGATTTCATATTCACCTAGCTGCTAAATAGATTTTCATCTTCAGGCTATTTTTCTTTCATGGATTGGCAATATATGTATCTTAAATTCTCTATTTAATCAGGAAAGAAGGCTTATTTACATTTTAGTACTTTTGGTTAACTGATTTTTTTAATCAGCTGTATTTGTAAATCTATTCTGTTTGTGATGCTTTAATATGCATTCATTTCAGTTTCAATGAAGTGCTCAGCAAATGCATGCTGGATGGTTTTGCAGCAGCTTTCTTTTATATATATATATATATATATATATATATTTATTTTTTATTTTTTAAATAAATATTTACAAGTCATGGGATTGATCTCAACATTTGAGTTGAAAGATCAATAAAATACCCAACCCTTTAATTGTAGAGGTAATGTAGTATACTTTCTGTTATTGTTTTTGGTTAAGCAAGCCATTGAAGGCATATTAATTTTAGAGGAAGCAAGGATGAATGTGGTTTTGACTCTGATGCACAGGAGGTTGACTCCATCAACAGGTATGGCACCGTTGTGAGAAGAAGTGTGCGCCCAAATCATGGAAGGAGACCCAACTTTTATGAAGACTATGTGATGGGATGAATACAGGATGTGTGGAATGATTAATTACTTAGTATTGATGAATGATGTAATTAGGAGAGAGAGATTAATTGAGAAGGTTGTGATATCCTGCACAACGTTCTGGCACATCACGTGTTTGATGAAATGCCAGGTCATTAATTCGGTTATGATTCTGTAAGGATTTGCATATAAGTGGAATTCGGTTATGATTCTGTAAGGATTTGCATATAAGTGGAATGAGGAATGAAAGAGGGGGATCTTTGGCCAAATTATCCTTCTTCTCTCTCGAATCTTCTTTTCTCTTCTCTTCTTCTTCTCTTCTTCTTCTCTCTTCTATCTTTTCCCTGATCTGCAGGTTCTCTGCAACAATTTGGTGCTTTCATTGAATCCATGACCGACGGCATGGTGACACGCGCACGCGCAGTCGACGAGCAACTATCCTCACTGGCCGATCAGCTCGCTCGCCATGACTCTGTGTTCGCGAAGATAGACTCTCTCTGTTCTACAGTCCAACTCCATGCTGAATCATTCGATCTGCTGCGGAAGAGTCATTCTGAATCATTTGATTTCCTTCGCAACTCCCTCGCTGCGCAGCAGGCGGTCATGACAGACATGATGGTGAAGCTGCAGCACCTTGACAAAGTAGCATCTCCATCGACTGCACAATTTTCATCCCCTCAGCCACCATTACTTCCACTTCCATCACCTAATTCTCATACTTCCATTCACCACTCTTCAGTACTATCTCCTCCATCACTCCACTCCAATTCCTCTAATTCACCTCCCCGTCCACCTAAGATTGAAGTTCCCCTGTTTGCCGGCGAGCCCGATGTGCTAGGTTGGTTGTTTCAAATGAATCATTACTTCCTTTTCAACCAAATTCCAGCCGATCAACGCCTTGCCATTGCTGCGTTTTATATGATCGGTCCGGCGAGGCAGTGGTTTCAGTGGCTCCACTATACAGATCAATTCACCAATTGGGATGAGTTCGTCCGGAAGCTTGAATTACGTTTTGGGCCGTCCTCTTTTGTCAACCATGAGGCCTCTCTATTCAAGCTGAAGCAATCGACCACGGTCACGGCATTCCTCCAGGATTTCGAGTGCTTGTCTACTCGAGTGACGGGATTAAGCCAACAGAGCTTGTTGAATTGTTTCCTTTCAGGGTTGAAAGAGGAGATCCAAAGGGAGCTATATATTCTGAAACCCGACAACCTTCATGACGCGGTGGGGATGGCTAAGCTTGTTGAAGATAAAATCCTGGCTGAGCGATCCACCTTCACTCGATCACCTTTTCCTCGATCGATAGCGCCGATTGCAGCTCCAACGAATCCCAGGCCAGTCTCATTGCCAATCAAGCGACTCACTCCAACCGAGATGGCTGCTCGACGAGAGAAGGGCCTTTGCTTCAATTGCGACTCCAAGTTTACACCAGGTCACAAATGCAAGCCCGCTCTCTTCCTCTGCTTAATGGTGGATCAGGATGAGGTGATACCGCCAGAGGAGGAACCGCCACCGGTGACCTTTCCGTTGTTAGAGGAAGCGTCTTCAACGACCACACCTTCTTTGGATGATCCTTGCATATCCTTCCATGCTTTGATGGGAAGGATGGTTCCGTCGACCTTGAAGCTCACCGGCACCATTAACGGTCAAGAGGTGATCGTACTCGTGGATGGGGGCTCGACTAATAATTTTATTCAGTCGCGTCTGGCCGCACATCTAAATTTGACCGTGCAGCCGTCAACCCACATGCGGGTCACCGTCGGCAATGGCGACGCGCTCTCTTGTGGAGGGGAGTGTTCAGCAGTCAAGCTTAAGCTGGGAGACGTAATCTTCCCCTCATTTCATTTTGCCTTTTAGTAGGTTATTTATTTATTTATGTTTTTCGTTTTTTGAAGAAAAACTTCCATATGGAAGTGATTTTAATTTTTTTTCTTATTTATTTTAAAAAATAAATATATTTTAGTTTCTACATTAGACTTTAATACTAACTTTTTTTTAGATGTATTTACAAAACATTTGATATGGTTTTTTGTGGTGTTAAAAATAATAGGCATCATCATCATCATGATTGTTATTGTTATAATAATAATAATAATTATTATTATTGTTATTATTGATAAAAATTAAAAAGGGATGCTTAACCAGAAAATAATGTCATTAAGTTGAGAGTGATGCTTAACTAGAAAATATTTAATACGCAAGCATGTTGTTGACATTTATTATTATTACTATTATTATTATTATTATTATTACTTCATTTCAACCTTGGTCCCCTCCAAAATCATGCGCGTCATGGGCATAGTTTTCAATTTTTTTTTTTTAATTTCTAGTAAAAATAATAAGTACCTTCCACACAAATTAATGTTAAAGTGATTTGAACCACCTCTTAAAACGAAATCTTCCCGTAATGTAACAACTGCATATTTCCGAGCTGGGATCTGGAACTCAAAACCCATCTGATATAAGGCATGTGGAAACCCTCTAATTACAAGGCACGTGAGAACCGCTGGATTAAGCCCGGTTCTCTCTCTATTTCTTTTTCAAATTTATATTATAAGCAAATTAAATAAATTTAATGAACGAAAAAAAGATGGTCAAAAATTCAGAAATTTTAAAAAAATAATATTCAAAATAATAAAAAAAAAAAATTCGTAAGATTCACTTTCCAGTTTCAACCAAAGAAACTCCTCCAGAGATCACTTTCTAGGGTTTCTCCGCCCCTTCAATTTGTTCTCCAACCCTATTCTCCATTCCCCAAATTCAAGCTTTGATTCGGCGAAAGGTTCTTCAATCCATCTCTCTCCCTTTTTTCATTTCATTTCATTTTCGTTTTTATTATTTTTTTTTTTAAATTTTGTTTGTCCTTGCTGACTCACCCCTAAAATTCGCTATTTTCAAGAAATTTTCCGACATTTTTCATAATTTTTCCTTCCATTTTGAGATAAAAATCTCAAGTTTTGATCCTATCTCTTCTGAAAATTCCAAAAAAATTGTCCCAATTCGAGGGATTGTCTTCCATTATGGTGAAATCCGATTGAAAATTCTCAAAAAGTTCATTCCCTTTTCATCTCAATTCGTCCCAGATCGATCGCTGAATCCTTGAAGAATCTCTTGCCGATCCATGGACGACGCCGACCTCGATTTCTCCAACCCAGAGGTGATCGAGAGCTTCCTCAATGACTTCCCAAAGGACACCACCCATCACCATGCCTGCACTCACACCCACACCTGCAACCCTCCCGGCCCCGATCTCTCCCACACCCACACTTGCTTCCATGTCCACACCCAGATCGTCCCAGCCGTCTCGTCCGACGACCCGGGCGTCGAATCTGCCGAGAAGAGCTCCTCTAAGAAGCGCCCCTTTGGAAACCGTGAGGCTGTGCGCAAGTACCGCGAGAAGAAGAAGGCCCGTGCTGCCTCTCTGGAGGACGAGGTTGTCCAGCTGAGAACTCTCAATCAACAGCTTATGAGGAGGCTTCAAGGCCAGGCCGCCCTGGAAGCCGAGGTTCTCCGGCTTCGCTGCTTGCTTGTGGATATTAGAGGGAGGATTGAAGGTGAAATTGGCTCTTTTCCTTACCAGAAGCCTGTGGCGCCGGGGAACTTGATGTCTGGTGCTCATGTCTTGAATTCCTGTGAATTGAGGTGTGATGATCAAGTGCATTGTTTGCAAGGGAAGCCGGGGGTCGATAATGGCGTTGTGAATGGGCAGGGATTTAGTGCTTGTGAGATGGGGAGTGTTCAGTGCATGGGCAACTTCAGCTCGGGATCAGAGTTTTTGGGATGTGGCCGTGGCTGTCCTGATGCAAATGAGGGCAAGGGTATGGAGAACTGCCTTTCTTTCTACGTTCTGTATGCTTTTATTGGTTTTGGAATTGATATCTTTTCTCATTGCATGTTGTGTTTGAGAATTTAAAGAAATTTTGAAGAGGGAAGTGGGAAATCTTGGTTATTTGTCAACAGAGGGGAAACGTTTAGTTTTTTACTTATACAATGCACGTGTTGGTAATGATCTGCTTGTTACATCTACTTTGGATCTTAGCCAGTTTGTAAAAAAGCTCTGAAATTTAGGATCTTTTGTGTGTGCTTGCTTTCGTGGATTAGCTTTCAAGTTTCTCATCCAATTTTGTCACCTTCCTTTGATATAGCGCTCCTTTGGATCCCTTTTGTGGCTATCTTTTTGCAGGGTAGTGCCATCCTAACTTTATGCAAGTCCTCTTTGTTGTCCATGTGTCCTGTTTAAATACTTTAGATTGTGTTTTGGGAGTTGTGTCTCTGACGCTGCCGTACATATGTAGATTAATGTTCCTCAGCTCTGCAAGCTGGCAGATTTTTTCATTCTGTTCCTAAATTCTTGCTACTATCATCCTTGTGCACATTATCAAGCTAATATATATTCTTAAACCAAGGAATTCAAACAGTAGAAAGTTCTTTTCTTGTTAATTTTGGAACATTTCATTTTTTGTTATTACATCTTTGTTTTTGATTGTGTCTGATCTAATTTCAGCGGTGGCTATGTCCTTTTCATGGTGACAACCTCATCAACTTTACTGAATTTTCATCATTTGTCATGGTAGAAGGTTTATTATCCATGTTATCATACACTTAAAAGTCGTTTTCTATTTTAACACATTTGTGGAACGAATCCTTCGAAGCCTAAACACCTCTTTTTCTGGAAACAGACTACTTGTTTTGCACAACTCGGCTTCTATAATGTAAACCTCTTCTTATTCCTTGTCTTCTCCTTTTCCCTTTTGTTATTGCTTTGCCATTGAGACACACAGAAGTGGTTGTCTCGTTCAAATGGGAGAGCGAAGTTTTAAGATAATCTGTTATAGTGTTTGTGAAAGTTTGAAACAACCACAAACTGAGGGGTTATTAGCTTTGTGTAACCATGGAGTTCTACTGTTCTAGCTTAAATTTGCAATCTTTAAATGCATTTGGCCCTACCATATTTCTTTACAAGAAAGGGAGCATCTGTTCCTAAGATGTATCATTTAGTTGTGCAGGCATAATTTATTTGTTTTTATCCTCTCTTATAGCAGTGTCTATAAACTTATGTTAATGTATGATATCTTCTATCTGTACATTGTTATTCTCCCCCTCTGATCAGCATTGGCTCTGTTTCTTTGATCTGTCTTGGATGAATGCAAAGGTATTATGTACAAATCCTAGTCGGTTAGTGGCCGAAGGCTTTTATTGGTATCCTCCATTGCACAAAATTCTATATTTTCATCATTATTTTAATCTATATTTACGTTATCTTCCTGATATAATTATTGCCTTTTTTAATCTGCTTTGGTGCATAAATAGAAAAGCATCTAAATAGTGTGTTCTTATGTTTGTATTGCCACCTTATAGACAAAGTCCACTGTGTGTTTAGTGTTTGGATGAAGTCTATTGCTTTAAAGGTAGGAATTGATGAACCATCTATAGGCTGTTCTATCTCATCGAAATTTTTTGTGGATGTCCATGCTATCCATTCCATTAGTGCTATAAGAGCTGACACACGATTGCTTAAATTATACAGTTTCTGTTACAGTTTTTAGCACTTAATGCTTATCCTTCATCGATTTGTTTGAGACACGTCTAGAAATGCACATGTTGATAACTTGAGTACATTTAAAGTAATTAGCTAATAGTTCATAAAATGTGATCCAACCATTGCTGAGTGATTTCTGTCCTGCACTTTTGTGTAAAATAATTAGTTTTTCTTTTGATTTGGTTTCCTTGGAAGTCTGAAGTTAACTAATTGATTTCATTGGAATTGCACCATATATGAACGCATGAGATGCATTCATGAGATCTTTTGATTTTCCATGGCCAAGTGATGAACTGATATATCTCTATATACATACACTTATGTCATTTTCGTGGAGAAATGGTAGTAGCTTTTATGTTAGAAATCCTTGTCATAAATTAATGATTGGCGAGCTTTTATGCTGTGGTGTATCTACCATTCAATTCTTGCATTCCTTGTTTAGATTTGTTTATGTAATTTACATTTTTGCCATGCCTTCTGGCAAAACATTTTTAACCTTGGATTTTCTTCTTTAGGGGCTGGAGCAGAGGGCTGATTGTTTATTAGACATGAGCTGCTCTGACTTCATCTGCTGATTAACTAGGACTCGAGGAGTTCAACAGAGTTCAGCGGAGCTGCATTCACGTTTCCCATGAATCTTTTTTTTTTTTTGTTTATATTTTCCCGGTGCTAGTTAACAAACTTGTTCCAATTAATTTTTTTATATTTTTTTTCCTAGTATTTTGTTTGTGGGCAAGTAATTATTTATTTTGGTGATCTCACTTTGCAGACTGAAGTTGTGTACAGAATGGACACTCTTAGTTATCTTATTTGCAGAAATCAAGTGGTTTGAGAGTTTGTTGTTTTAGGTGTATTGTTCGCAACAGTTATATTATATTGTGCCGGATGTTTGCGGTATCTAAGGTCTATAGATTATCAGTTCATGGGTGAGAATGTGGTTTATTTTACATTCTTTTATCCCACTGGTTTCTGATATGCAGGTTAATATTTGATGCTGAAATGAACTTTTGGGCTGTGTATTTTAACCTTTAGTTCATGTGCTTCTATATTGTTAAATACCTGGACATTTGTGTTTTGGTTCACTTTGGTTAGAAACGAGGTCATATGTTTATATTGGTGAACTTGTAAATTATGTGTCAATGTTACCATGGATTAAAAATTAAAAAAAAAAAATAAAGAAAAAAAAAATCAAAATTGCATAAGTAGCAACAATGGCATGCATTTAAAAAATCTTCTGATTTTTCTGTATTTTCATTGATGTTTTGGCTCCTCCTACTTCCTGAGATAATCTGCATTGGCTAATTATTCTTTGCAAGTGCGGTTTGTAATTTGTGTCAAGTCATGTGAATTTGGGTTTGGTCGTGTAGTATGTTTTGTTAGTCAAAGTTCTCGGCTCACCAACCAGACGGCTGCATGGGAGAAATGTGTGGTGTGATTAAGTTAAGATTGGGTGAGTTAATTGATTATTAAACTCTCTAATCTCATACAACTCTTGCCTATAAATAGGCAAGAGATGAAGCTGCAAGATCACACACCACATGAAAGAGAAAGGAGTGAGAGTGAGGGAAAAGTTTGAGAGGAAAATAAAAATATTAGAGAGTTGATTATTTTCCTCTTATTAAAAGAGATTAGATTTGTTTACCCCTAATTTTCCTCACTGAGTGAATGTTTTTTATTTTTATTTGTGGTTTTACCCTAATTTATTAGGGTTTTTTTTTTTGAAAAATCTGTGAGCTTTTTATTTTTTGTACTATTTTCATTTTCATGCTTTGACATTACTCTATCATACATTCTATTTTCACAAGAAGTAGTATTGGAACCAAGTTTGGGTATGTATGTCTATTTATCGCATGTCCTGTGGTTGTTACTATAAGTGGATTCTCTATATTAGAAAAATAAGTTAGATTATTATTTATTCATTGAAAGAACTAGTTATTGTTCTTGAAGCAGTTTGTAATAAAAGTAATAGCGATTAGATATGAAATTGAAAAATTTAACGGAAGTAATTTCTCATTGTGCTAGAGATGAAAACAATCTTGATGAATGATAATTGCTTAGCGGCCATTAGTGAAAGGTCAGCTGAGATGAAAGACGATAAGTGGAACGAAATAGACGAGAATGCTATTGCAAATCTTCATTTGGCACTAGCTGATAGAATATTATCAGCCATAGAGGAGAAGAAGACGGCGAAAGAGATTTAGGATTACCTCACTAAGTTATATGAGGCTAAGTCACTCTCCAATAAAATTTTCCTTAAGAGGGAACTCTATACTCTACATATGACGGAATCCACTTCGGTGATGGAGCACTTGAGCTGACTGAATATTCTATTTTCCCAACTCATATCATTGGGATATGCAATAGAGTTAACTGAGCGTGTAGAACTTTTACTCCAAAATCTACCTGATTAGTATGACCAACTAATCATCAACCTAACAAATAATGTCCCAACGGACATTCTAGTCTTTGATGACATTGTAGCTGCTGTTTTGAAGGAAGAAAGTCAGCGCAAAAATAAGAAAAATAGGTTGGCAAGTTTGCAACAAGTGGAGGCTTTGACGGTGACGAGAGAAAGATCAACAGAACGTGGCCTAAGTGAGAGCCACAATCATGGCAGATCAAAATCAAGGAGTAAGAAGGCTTTCAAGTGCTATAATTGTGGTAAGAAAGGTCACTTGAAGAAGGATCATTGGATCTAAATAAGAAAGATTCCTATTCTCAAGGAAATATTACAAACACTTCAAATGATGGAGATACAGTGGTATGTGAAATAGTAACACTATTGGGAGAAGATTTACTAATGTATGGCTTCTTGATTCAGCAACTACTTTTCATATGACATCTCTAAGAGAATAGTTCCATCACTTTGTACCTATCTTTAGCGAATCTGTGTACAACTGCAATGATTAAGCTTTGAAAGATCGTTGGTATTATCATTATCAAGATGAAAAAAAATCTGGCATATGGAGGACTTGAGGAGCTTGTTGTCTATAGAGAAACTCAATGATCTTGACTGTAAAATTGAAGTTTAGAATAAGATCATGAAAGTAATTCAAGGTGTGCTTGTATGTACAAAAGAAGATAGAATAGCTGCAAATTTGTACATGTTGAGAGGGGAGACTTTGCAAGAAGAAGAAGAAGTATCAGTTGCCACAAGTAGTCCAAATGAAAGATGTACAATGACATGGCGCAAGAAACTTGAACATATGTTTGAGCAAGGAATGAAGATTCTTGCAAAGAATACTTTTAGGTTACACAAAGTTATCATTACCCTTTTGTGAGCATTGCATTGTGATAGATTATTATTCAGTGCATTAAATTCTAGAAGCAAAGTAATTCTAGAATTGACAAGCACCAAAATTACGTCCTTGGGAGAAGCAACTTACTTTGTCTCATTCATTGATGACTATTCCAGGAAATGTGAGTGTAGCCTATCAAGAGTAGGGGTGTAAATGATACACCTCTACTCGCAAGCTACTCGGGCTCGATTCGGCAAAAACTCAAACTCGGCTCGGTCACGGTCGAGTCGAGCTCGAGTAGCTCGAGTAGTCGATCGAACTGAGTTCGAGTATTTTGATACTTGGCTCGAGTGCTCGCGAGCCTAATCGAGCACATATGTATATATATATATAATATTGCATATATTATAAAATTACCATTTTATCCTTTGAAAATAATATTAGATATAATATTAGATATATTATCAAATTTTTTTTCTTTCTTGGTTTGCCTCTGCCTGTCCGCCAGCCGCCACCCCCTTTCAAAAAACCCTAACCTTTGGATCGGGGAGGATTTAGAGGTCCGTTTCGCGGATGGTGACTGCTTCCATTTCCAGCAACGGTAGTGCTTCCAAGGGTTTTGATTATGATTTGGTGATTATTGGAGCTGGAGTTGGTAGCCATGATGCTGCTCTTCATGCTGTTGAGAAGGTACTAGGTTGCGCGCCTTCCTCGTCCCCAACTTGTGCCCCGCCTTCCTCGTGCCCAATCCACACTATAGGGCTTTTCTCCATGAGCTTTGTCATCATAATTGTGAGAGATTGAGTGGGAAGCTGCTGACTGAAATTAGCTCCAACTTCAAGTGCAGGCTGTGCAACGACCTTAGGTAGTCATTGATTTTATAATTTCAATTATGTGAATATCTCTGATTATTTTTATTTCCTTTCCCATCTTTTATTTTTGAGAGAAAGATTTGATGTCGAATTGATTTTTTTTGTGGATGTTGTATCCTTTGGTTGTCTGAATGTTTCCATATCAGTAATCTTGGTTTTTATCTTGATTAAATTTCACTAGTTGCTAAGGATTTGGCTTGCATTAACATGTTTTTTTGAAGTTTTAAAGAATTTGCTGTACTTTTAGGCTGGTAAAATGAATTTTACTAGTTTGTTTTTGTCATCCTTTCTCTTTGCTGAGGCAATCTATCTATAGTGAATTATTTGAACCTCACAGAGAAATCAGAATAATGGAATGGTTATTTAGAGTTCACATTGGAATTATTTGATTTACTGTATCAAACTCTAAAAAGAGATTGATACAGTATGATGACAGATATAACATTCAATAATGTTCATCTATAAATTTCCAAACTAATTAAAAACATGGAAACCAAAACCAGAATCACAACTACTTTACACTCACTCTGTAGATCTCTTTATAGATAAATTGATAGAGTTAAATACAATATTTGTCTCAAAACTCCATGCAAACAGGACAACGTGCGTGACTTACCAAACACAACGTCCACTAAGCAACATACACCACCCACTTACATCAGCAACATTTATCATAAAGAATATGTATATGTATTAAATGTTAATTGGCCAACATTTATCATGCTACATCATGTGTGTATTCATCTAACAGCTTGGAGCTATGAGTGCTACATCAACAACAATTTTATCTAAAATGGCATGTTTCATGCTATATTAAATCCTTTTTTTTAAGCTAGTTTTTTATTTATATGTTTGATTATTAGGCTTATTTATTTATTTATTTGTTTGTTTGTTTATTTGTTTATTGTGATAGGCAACATGTCATCAAGCACACCAAATTTCTCATCTACACCATTTCAACCCGGAACGAATTCATCAACTAGTTGGGCCTTGTTGGAAGGTGATTTTTCAATGAGCAAAAGTTTTGATGGTGATGATGGGAATGCAAATAAAAGCACTGATCAAACTAGAAAGGATTGTGATGTTGTTGACTTTGGTGAGGAGGAAGAAGATGAAGCTAATGAGAAAAAAAGGGCCAAGACTTCAAGTGTATGGTTGGAGTTTAAAGAAATTGATCTTCCTGATGGTTCTAAAAAAGGAGAATACATTCATTGCAAGAGGAAGTTGGCTATAAATGCTAGCAAAAGTACAACTCAATTTAAAAGGCACTTGTCAACTTGCATGAAGAGAAAAATTTACCAAAATCAACAACAAAGGATTTCTTTCCAACCTGTACAAGGAGGTAATGGTGATGTTGAAATGCAACCGGCTCTCACAAATGGCAAGTTTGACATGGCAATAATGAGATAAGCAGCTGCACATTAAATATTGATGCATGAGCATCCTTTTTCAGTAATGGAAGAGGAAAGTTTTAATATGATGCAAAGATGTGGAATGCCTGAGTGGGAAAAAGTGTCGCGGGTTACTATCAAGAAATATTGTATGCAAGTTTATGAAGCCGGAAAAAAAAATTGAAGACATTGCTCAAGAATGTTAGCAAGATAAGCTTGACAACAGATTTATGGAAGTCTAGCAATCAAAAGATCGAGTATATGGTCTTAACAGCTCATTTTATTGATCATAATTGGAGATTGCAAAAGCGCGTTATCAATTTTGTTCGTCTTCCACCTCCTCGTCATGGTGTTGAGATTACCGATTGTATCTTTAAGTGTTTGAAGGAGTGGGGAATTGAGAACAAGGTTTTTACTATCTCTGTTGATAATGCTTCAAGCAATGATGTGGCAATTCAGATTCTTAAAGACACATTTTCAAGAACTAAGAGGTTGCTTTGTGGAGAAAAGTTATTTCATGTTCGTTGTTGTGTACACATTCTTAATCTCATGGTGCAAGATGGCATTTCTGAAATTGAAGAAATAATTGAAGATATTCATGAAAGTGTGAAGTTTATTAATCAAAGTGAAGCAAGATTGAAGTCATTTTCTGATATTGTGCAACAACTACAATTGCCGGAGCGAAAACTTATTCTTGATTGTAAGACACGTTGGAATTCAACATTTGAAATGCTATCAGTTGCAAAAAAATTTAAAGATGTTTTTCCAATGTTTAAAGATCGGACAATCCTTTATCAATGTTTCCCATGCCCTGAAGATTGGGAAAAGGTGGAGAAAATATATGAGATTTTAGAAGTGTTCAATGCCATCACAAAAATTATATTTGGTAGTGATTATCCAACTTCCAACTTGTTTCTCAATGAAGTCTATCATGTGAAAATGTTGCTAGACGAAAGGGCCAATGATGAAGATGAGTTTATTCAAGCAATGATTGGCAAAATGAAGGCTAAATTTGATAAATATTGGGGGAAATGCAATTTGCTTATGTCCGTGGCCGCCGTCTTGGATCCAAGATGCAAAATGAGGGTTGTTGATTTCACTTTTTCAAGGATGTATTCCGATAGAGAAGCAAAAGAAAATATTGCTAAAGTTCGAGAAGCTCTACATGAGATTTATGAAGAATATGTTCGTGAATATCAACATGGCAATGAGCATAGTGGTGAAACTCCAATGCATAATAATGATGATGTTAGTAATAATGGCAAAGACTCGTCAGGTTGGTCCGAATTTTCAAGTTATGTGAAATCTATTGAAAAAGCCTCGCCACAACAGTCAGATTTGGATACATATTAGCTGAAGGTTGTTTTATTTTTGAAGGAGATTCTAATCAATTTAATGCTTTAGAATGGTGGAAGGGAAGTACTTTAAAATATCGCATCTTGTCTAGAATGGCTCGTGACATACTTGCTATTCCTATCACTACAGTGACTTCAGAGGCTACTTTTAGTGCAGGCGGTAGAGTGATTGACACTTATCGTGCTTCATTGGCTCTTGAGACAGTGCAAGCATTGCTTTGTGGAGGAGATTGGTGTCAAAATCATCATGGAGTGAAGAAGAAAAACAAAGTGAGTTTATAATTATTCTTTCTTTAATATAATTTTTTTTTATTTTTCATGGTTTTTCTTGCTTTAATGTAATTTTTGACTATTCTTTGTTCACTTTGTATATATTAGAAAGAGAAGAAACCAATTGAGATTTCACTTGAAATACCTTGAAGCTCAAGTTTTAAAATGGTATGAAGAATTATGCTTGCATGTAAGTAACATTTAAGTTTGTCCATCTTTATTTTTTTTATCATCAATGATTAAAATGATTTGTTTTCTAATTACTCATTTGTAATTTTGTATAGGTTTGATGGAAACATTGGACCAAACCCTCACATTCAAGAAAATATATTCTTGAGATGGTGGATGTTGATGGTGGATTGATTGTTTTCTTAATATCTATGGACTTATTTGTTTGTTGTCAATGAATTGTATTCACACTTGTTTGTTTTTTATTTGTTTTACTCGGACTTATTAACTATGGACTTGTGTTATAATTGTTCTATTTGTTGTATTTTGATTAAGTATGAGTTCTATTTGTTTTTTTTAACAATATTTTGGAATGTTGTTGTTTTAGTTGATGTTGCATACTTGCATTTGGTCAAATATGAATGTATTTGTTTATCTTTGAAAAATTATAGAATGTTATTATTCTAGTTCTTGTATTTGGTCAAATTTGAATTGTGTTTGTTGTCTTTAAAAAATTTTAGAATGTGGTCATTTTAGAACGGATGGACAAAAATAGATTATCTTGTTTTGATTAAAATCAATGGGAAAAACTTTCGAGCTCGAGCATAATATTATTGGTCATGTTCAGCCTTTTCGAGCTTAGTCGAGCGAGCTCGAGTAGCTCAATTTGTGTACCGAGTCAAGCTCGAGTTATAAAATGAATACTCGATTGAGCTCAAGCCGAGTATCGAGTACCGAATATTCAGTCGAGCTCAAACTCGAGCTCGCTACTACTAGGCTCGAGCTCGATCGATTACACCCCTAATCAAGAGGATGACAGATATATTTCCAGTCTTTAAATTTTACAAAGCGTTGTTCGAGCTTGAATCTAAAGAAAAGATCAAATGCCTGAGGACAACCAATGAAAGACAATACAATGATAAAAAATTTGATGAATTATGTAAGTAAGAAGGTATCACAAGACAGTTCATTACAGTATATACTTCTCAATAAAATGGAATGACAAAGTAAATGAACATGACTCTATTGAAAAAAATAATAGCAATAATGAGAATTGCAGGCTTAAACAAGAAATTATGGGCATAAGCAGTCAACACCAAGACGGCTGCATGTGAGAAATGTGTGTGATGAGATTAAGTTAAGATTGGGTGAGTCAATTGATGGTTAAACTCTCTAATCTCATTCAACTATTTCCTATAAATAGGCAAGAGATGAAGCTCCCAGATCACACTAAGTGTAAGAGAAGGAAGTGAGAGTGAGGGAGTAGTGAGTGAGGAAAAAATAAAAATATTAGGGAGTTGGTCATTTTCCTCTAATTATAAGAGGGAATATATTTGATTTTTTTTCTTATAATTTGAGAGAATTATTACTCCTAATTTTCTTACTTGGTATAAGTCTTTTATCGTAGTCCATAATTTTTACCTTAATTTCACTACACTAAAAAAGAGCTTTAGAGGCGGTTTTTATGACCTATAGAGGCGGTTAAAATCGCCTCTATAGCTTTAGCGGTGAATTTTTCACCCGCCTCTAAACCGGCTCGTATTAAGCCGGCTCTAGAGTTTAGAGTCGGTTTGATACAACCGTTGGGTAAATTAATAGTTAAAGAAGCGGTTTTTAGAGGCGGTTATAACCGCCTCTACAATTAACAATGTTTTAACAACACTCATATTTTTAGAGGCGGTTATAACCGTCTCGAAAGATATTTTAGCTACAAAACCCTAGTTATAGTTTTAGAGGTGATTATAATCGCCTCTACAATTAATAAGGTAATAACACTCATATTTTTAGAGGCGGTTATAACCGCCTCGAAAGATATTTTAGCTATAAAACTCTAGTTATAGTTTTAGAGGTGGTTATAACCACCTCTACAATAAATAAGGTTTTAACAACACTCATATTTTTAGAGACGGTTATAATCGCCTCTACAATTAAAATTTTAAAACTCTAGTTATAGTTTTAGAGGCAGTTATAACCCCCTCAAAAGCATGCCTAATAATTAGCTTTTAATTAAATATATATTATTTAATCAATTAAAAACCTACTTTTTAATCAATTAAAAACCCACATTTTAATTGAATTCCATATTTCTCAAAAAAAAAAAACTGCATTGGCAGCCAAGTTTCACTTGATCATTTCTAAAACCTTTAGAACAACAACATCAAATAATAGACTTTTAAAGAAAAATAATTGTATTTCATCAACTCAGAAGAGTTTCAGATAATAAACACAGCTCTTTTGTTGCCTATATAATGCAATACAGATAAAATTTTCACATAGGAAGCAAAACACCTCAAAATGCCATCCACATGGATAGAGTTAGTAGCAACTCCAGCTTGACAAATCCCAGTTGCTAACTTTTGCTGTTAAACTGACATTTATCAAAAGCTGAGTAACAAGCAAATGTCCAAAACCGATGTGGTGATCGTCATTTCAATGACTGCTCTTTATTTTTTTGTCTGCTGGGAACACGAAAAGCTTTCTAATAGAACCGATCAGATCATCAACCTGTTAAGATGAATAAGGCAAAACAGCAGAATGTGGCAGTAAGAGTAGTGCCGTGCATTTAATATAAATAAAAAATCAGAAAAAGTAAATAATAAAAAATCACTAGACATTTACTAGAAGCCATTGGAAGAACTAAGTTTGTTTCCATCCAAGGACCATACCTGTTTACAGATTAGATGAGCTTCTAAGCATTCGTAAAGATAAATGCACTAATTTTTAACATTTATGATATTATACACACACATATATACCTGCTAACCATGAAGTTTGGGTAAACAAATGCATAAAATGCATCTGATCTGAGCTTATTGTCGTTTGTGGAAGCACTCTCACATCTTTGTACAATAATCTTATCATAAACCTACTAGAACTAATTAAAATAGGCGACTGTGATGAATTTTTATTTCATTGTTTCATGTTAATTCATAAGATTTTTGTACCTCGGTAGTGTATGTGTTCAGGTTGAGAGATGACGAAAAACCTTTATGTGCATAAGGAACATGATAGCCGCCATCTAAAAAATTATTACAGTAAACCTGCATGAAAAATACCATACACTCATTTACAGAAGATAAACTCATCAACACATGAGGAACATACCTTCCAATTACCAATCAATGACATATTCTCGCCTCCAGACATGTTTTACTGATAAATAATTCAAGTTGGTGCTCATTATTTCTGAACCATCCCCAAGCCATTCATACTCCACTTTCTTTGTAGTTGATTTTTGATGAAATGGTACATCTTTGTCCAAATTTATCCGAACAAAAGGTCCCCATGTAGCTAAGGTGATAGGTACTAACCCAAAGTCCTATAATCCATAAAAGAACATCAGTTAGAAAACCAATATAGTTTGCCTTGAGAATTAAACGTATCTATATATTTATACATCTTCGTTGAATTTCTGAATCCCTGCCATTCTGTTAGCATTCAAGAGTGGCCCATTTAATATGTAAGTCCATCCCTGTGAAACATAAGCATACCTATTTACAGATATGCTTATATCCAGACAAAGTACATACAACATATGCTTGTATCTAGACAAAGTAAATTAAGTTTTTTTTTCCTTGTGGCTACAACAAGATATAATGGCTTCACCTCAGATCCGTCCACAACCAAGGTAAATTAAGTTGGATTACTTGTTCAATTAAACAAACAACCAAAGCCTAAACTATCTAAAACTTAGCTGCAAGCAAAATGCTAACCAGATGCTCAAACTTAGTGTCTCGCTTAACTAGCAACCTCAATCCAAACCTTCTGAAAAAGGATCACTATATGCAAGCAAAATCAATGAAGCTTGGCATAAAAAAACTAACAGACAATAATCATATATGACCAAATCCAAGACAGCAATAGTAGAAACCAACCAATTAATAAAAAACAAGTGGCACACCAAATCTAATAGGAAAAAAAAAATACTTCATAACTCTCATGGATTAAGCTCTTGGCATTCAAACAAAAGTCAACAAAATGATGCACAAGTAATATAATAACCTTCAAAGCATTCATTCCATACTTGTACAACAATATAAGAAATTGCAAACTGAAATGTGATTCAGAGAACACACTAAAAAGGAAAAACAAAACAAATAAATGTAAATAATATGAAATAAGATAACTAGGCTCACCAGCCATAGCCCTTGGAGAAATAGTCAGTGTCTAGGGACACAGCAAGAGCAATAGCCATAGCTCTTTCAATCAAAGACAAAGGGTGGGCAACTTCTAATTCCGGAATCTAAAAGAAGAATCAAGAACATTGTTTCAGAAATGATATCTAATAAAACATGGTTAAAACTATATTTTAAGAGTAAAATCAAAAACACTTACCATAGAGGTCTAGCCAAATGGAGGACTTAAACCATGGTTGCCAAAGCAAATCACATATTATCCGGCATCAGTAAAAAGCCGCACATGCAATCAAAACAAATTATTGGTTTTTAATGTTTTCAAGGAACGATTAATCTATCAAAAGCAGATGCAACAAGACCTAGTTCTAGAGAAGTGATTATAAGTAAATTACAGTTAGCATTTGCTAAAGGTTGTCATGCCCAAAAAGAATCTTTACAATATGCAAAAAAAGTGAAACTTTTGTTTCACAAGTAGAGATGCATTATCTACTCCTTGAAAAAACTTTTCCTAGCATGATACTGGAACAAAATGTAACTAAATGAACAGACATTCAACAAGAGGCAATTGGAAAAATCGTCAAGAGCCCATAATCTTTACACTGTTTCCACAATGTAAAGATTACATATTACATGCATCAGGACAGAGATCAATGCTACCATGAAAATATTCAACTTATGGAACCACAGTGTTTGCACTTAACTTAATAATTCTTTAGTATGCTTACTCTTGGATTTTATCACTGACATATAACTATAAACCATCAGTTGTTAAGATACAAAAATTTCTTCTAAAAACCATAAGACTGATGCTATGTGAAAAGTAAAATACAACTTAGCATAATTGTAACCAGAGTCAACAGTAAGAGATCATGCCAATTGATAAACTATTACATACAGCAATGCAATTAAAAAGATGATGCTCTTCAAAATAGAATATGAAAGTGGCTGTCACCCTGCAATCATAAATTAATATTCCCCATGAAAAGATTCAACTGATCACAGAGTTCGCACTTATACCAATTCTTTACTAGGTTTACCCTAGGATTTCATCGCATCAATACCATTCCTCTCGTTTGTGTCCACAAAAACGCATCTCCATGTTCATATCTCCAACTTCGGCCTTCCACCTGAGATCCTTAGCCTATTAGATCAAAAGTATTAGAGGTATAAATCTCCAAAATCAATCTAAATGCAAACAAAGAAGTTCATAGATGCCTGAAACTGACTTATGATGTAAAACAATGCACTATGATGTCACCTTGCAGAGGAGATCTAAAACACTTTGTATGAGACTTGGTGGTTTAGATTGCCAGAGATGGGAATTTCGCCATGGAAACCGAGGGAAAAGCAGTGCAGAGCTCAATGCCTTGAGAAAGCGAGGGAAATGGAGGTGATGATGGCGTGGAAATGCGCCGTTAGATTGGTCTTCACTTTGACCTCAAGTAGCGATCGGATCGCCTTGATGTCGTCTGGATCAGAGGTGAGGTGGTCTTCGAGTGCACGGACTTTCTCATCGTCAGTGAAGGATTTAGGGAGGGTCTCGGACTGAGAGATGGGGGCGGCGGTGAGGGCTGGCTTGAGAGGGCGGCCGAGGAGGGCTGCGAGGGCGAGAGCAGTTACCGCGGACGGGATGAGGGTTCTGAGAGGGTTGTCGTGGGGCCGGGGTTGTGGGTGGCAGGAAGAAGGGAAGAGGGTTTCGGGAGGGGGGCACGAAGAGAAGAATTAGGGTGGGTGGCATGAAGAAGGAAAGAGGGTTTGGGAGGTGGGCACGAAGAATGAAGAGGAGAATTAGGGCGAGAGAGAGAGAGAAGAGGGGGGTTTAAATTGTTTTTTAAAACAAAATTAATGTAGAAGGGTTTAACTAAACCGGCTCTAAAACATGAAAAAATATCTTATTTTATTATAGAGGTGGTTTTATAAAACCCCTCAATTTAACCGTTTCTAAAACCCAAAAATGATGTAGTGTTTATTAGGGTTCCGTATAAAATTTGTGAGCGTTTTATTTTGCAAAATTATTTTCAGTTTTTTTTTTGCTGCAAATTTTCATAGCATGTTTTGCAGCAAATGCTCAAAAATAATCATGAATGACACAAAGGTTTCAAAAATCATGGATGACATATGTTTATCAATTGTGTTAATCGCATCAACCGTGTAACAATTATGCCACACTTGTGTTTATGTTTTCAATGTTTAATTAATTATGTTGAGATTTCTCTATGTTGAATCATGACAGCTTTTAAGAAGAAGAAAAAAGTCAGATGCTTTGTTAGTATTTATTCGTAGGATTCAATTTCATGCTCAAATCAACCTTGAAATAATTAAAAATAAGATGGGAAAGTTACCCTTTAGGCCATGTTTATGGTAAAAGTTCAAAATATTTTATTTTATAAATCCATATCTTATTTGAAGGGTTTTTTTTTTTAATATTATAAAAAGAAAAAAAATTTACTAAATTACGCATGTTTGGGATTATTTACCAAAATATGCAAGTTGGTGGAAAACGGTAAAACTTTACTTGTTTTTAGTTTTTTTTTATTTTTTTTATTTTAAAAATATAAAAAACGGGAGAGTTTCTCCCGTTTTCAAAATTTTATAATTGTTTTAATAAAAAAAAATGAAAAAGGGAGATGAACTCCCGTTTTTCCATTTTTTTATTTTAAAAAATCAAATGGTTGTTTTTCTTTTTGCATTATCAGGCTTTCTCTGCATTTAAAAAAAGCAAAAAGCCTTTTTGAGGTTTGCATTATTAGGCTTTCTCTGCATTTTTTTAAAAAAAGAAAAAGCTAAACAACCAACCGTTTGTATTATCAGACTTTCTCTGCATTTTTAAAAAAAGCAAAAAAGAAGCCACTTTACTAACTGATATTAATTTATCCGTTAAATTATTTTATTATTATTATTTCTTATATAATACTCACTTCCCACTTCATACTATCTCCCCCCATTCTCATTTTCTCCCATTTTAATCTTATTTCAAGTTCTAATTGTTCGGGTGTTTTATACTTACACATGTACGAGATTTCTGTTTATAATTTTCGATGACGTTCTTAAGATTACAGAGTGATCACATTTCATCCATTTTGTCAGAAAAGGTAATATTTTTGTATACTTAGATAACGTTGAAATTATTTATTTATTAATAATTATATTAAGACATTAGTTTCACATAATAATTTTTTTATATCATAATTATTAATCGCATTAATAATTATCTTATTAGCCGCCGAAGCATGTTTAATTAGATAACACACTATATTTTTAGGGCAATTTTTTTATTAATAATTGTATTATGTCATAATTAATTATTGTATTAATAATTGTTATATTAACCTTGAAGAATGTTTACTTAGATAGCCTAGTATGTTATTTGGTTATTTTTTTTATTAATAATTGTATTAAGTCATTATATTATATTAATGATTGTATTATATCATAATTATTAATCGTATTAATAATTATCTTATTAGCACCTCAATCATGTTTAATTAAATAACCCACTATATTTTTAGGGTAATTTTTTTATTATTAATAATCGTATTATGTCATTAGGTTTTATGAATAATTTTATTATGTTATAATTAATAATTGTATTAATAATTGTTATATTAACCTTGAAGCATGTTTATTTGAGATAACCTAATATATTATTAGGCTATTTTTTTATTAATAATTGTATTAAGTCATTATTTTAGATAACCAAGTATATTATTAGGTTGATTTTTTATTGTATTAATAATTGTTATATTATGGTGAAGCATGTTTATTTAGATAACCTAGTATATTATTAGGTTAATTTTTTATTAAAAATTATATTAAGTCATTAGTTTATATTAATAATTGTATTATTTCATAATTATTAATCGTATTAATAATTATATTATTAGGTTAGATAGATGATGTATTACATAAATAACACACCAATGTTTATGGTTTACTCTTTAATCATATTTAATTTTTCGATGACATATGTTCGGATTTATGATTTTTTCGTGTCTTATAGTTTTTTGAAGTCAACCTATTTTATTTTTCCATTTAATGTGAAATTGATTAATTTATAACTTTCTACAGCCTGATCGGGTTCTTAGGTGTAGACATGTGTCTATCGTAGAGCCTTCTCCAGAAATCATAGGCCTTTTAAGAGAAGCCAGGTTCTATCATACGGCTCAAATTCGTAATTTCCGAATTGATGCCCACTCTTGTGAGCGCATTAGTGGAGAGATGGCGAACTGAAACACATATATTCCACCTTAACTGTGGTGAGACAATAATCACGTTGGAAGATGTGGCCCTATTACTTGGCTTACCCATTAACGACCACGATGTCATCGGGCAGACTTCCGGCTTAGGAAGTGCTGTCTGTGCAGAGTTACTCAGAGTGGTCCCACCGATAGAGCAAAGGACAAGTCAGAGTATAACTCTAACGTGGCTTGAGGAAACATTTAGCATGTTGCCATACGATGCAGGTCAACGACAGATAGAATGTTATGCACGTGCCTATATCCTAAGGCTTATCGGTTGTGTCCTCATGCAAGATATGTCTCAGAACAGGGTTCATCTAAAGTGGTTACCACTTCTGAGGGATTTTACAGAAGTAGGAAGATACAGTTGGGGTTCAGGATGTCTAGCAACCTTGTACAGGTCTTAATGTCGTGCATCCAATAAGGATATGAAAAATATCAGTAGATCTATGATATTACTTCAATCATGGGCATGGTACAGGATTTTAAGTATATCCTCTCGAACCCGTACTATCATATCCTTTCCTCTAGCTCGAAGGTGAGAGCAAATTAAATTGATGATTCATTTTACACTTAATTATAATCCATTGAAATTATAATTCATTCTCATTTTTTAGGTGGGCGCATATTGAAGTGGATGATGATAGCCGCAGCAACAAGCACAATGTGAAGATATATAGGCAGTTACTAGATCGGTTGGAGATGCAACAGGTAATGTTGTTAAAAAAAACTAATAATTCATACACATATTTTAGGTATTAATAATCGTTGATTATTTGGTAAATAATTTTGAACAGTTTATATGGCGGCCTTGTGATTCGAACGAGATAATCGCACAAGTGCCACATGACATTTTCCCGGACATTTATGGACTGCGTTTACATCATTGATTTGCTTCGAAGTTGTTGAGTGGCACCAAACAGATCGAGTGACAAGACAATTTAGCTTCGCCCAAGGTGTTCCTCTCGATCTAGTTTGCATTGGACCGACCCATGATCATGATCTTCATGGCAGAATTGACACAGATTGGGCATTGATGCACAGAAGATGGATTGGATATTGGAGAGATAGAGCGTCACTTTGCCTCAGCCTCCATGTTCCTGCCAAGAATAACGCAATGTCGGTAGAATATTATGACTGGTATACTACTAATACCATATTATTTTTATGGATAGATTAGGACCTGGTGGATCCTCGTACGAGAGGGAACACTTTTTTTGCAGAGAAAGCCTAATAATGCAAACCTCAAAAGGCTTTTTGCTTTTTTAAAAATACAGAGAAAGCCTGATAATACAAAAGAAAACAACCGTTTGATTTTTTTTAAATAAAAAAATAGGAAAAATTTTGAAAAAAAATTATAAAATTTTGAAAACGGGAGAGTTTCTCCTGTTTTCATTTTTTTAACTGAAAACAGAGAAAATTTTACCGTTTTTCACCAACTTACGTATTTTGGTAAATAATCTCAAACTTATGTAATTTAGTAAATATTTTTTTTTTAATATTTTAAAAAAAAAATGCCCCTATTTGATGTGGCAAAATATTTATTTGGATTGGACAGACAATCCTTTTCCACATGTCAGATTTGTAGGCACTTCAGAAAATGTTAAATAAAAACCGTGATTTAAGGTTACAGACCACTGTGTTATGCCACCAATACAGATAAAAAAAATAATAAGTACATATAAAAAAATATTAAAGATTATAAAACAGAACTATGCAAGTATCAATAGCCAGAATTGATTCGTTTTGTCACAAATCACATATACCATCACATGCAAGATCCAAATCTTGGAAAGCTTCAGAAGCAACATGATAAAAACACAAACCCAAAGGACATAGACATTATTTTTTCAAAAACAAACCTTTGTGCCATCCATTATTTTTTTTTTAAAGAATTATGTTATACTTGTTCATGTTTTACAGGTAAAAGGAAATTGTTATACAAAGAAAACATGGAAGCACCTTCCCAAGTTCCCAACAAGGAAAATATCACCAAAAAAAAAACCCTCAGCTCATGGGCCACAAGGCTAGGGCAAGTGAGAAGCCTTTTCCAACTCAAAAGCAAATATATAAGAAGTAATGCAGTATAATCTCAACTATCATTGGAAAACTAGTTTGGATCAACAACAGACAACCGCAAACATTGGCACATCACCTCCTTGGAGATCTGAAACTGTAAGATGATTTTCTTGACATAACAAATAAGATAGAAATACAAAGTTTACAGATATTAATATATTATGTCCTTTTGCACAAGCTGAATGTCATCGCCCTAGCAGCCCTCAGTCACAGCCAACTTGTGCTTTTATCTTTTGGGTCCTCAAAGGATGCAGTTGTCATAGCCAAGAAATATTGGTTGAAGTCAAGAAAATTTCCAATTGATACACATTATCATGATTTTGTTCATTGAAAACATCCCCTGACTCGGGGGAGTCAACTCCATTTGGGCAATCAAATGACCTTTGTTGCATATCTGGAGCCTTGAGTAACCATTGCGCTAATCCCTGCGAATCAGATAAAACATTCAGAGTTAAAAAAGCCATCCATGATATACAAAACTAGATGAGGCAAGATGAAATAAATTTCAGATTGCTTTTCTAGTGTTATGCTCATTTGTGAAAATTTATAGTTATGAAACTATTTAAGCATGGAGATATATACAAACTACATATATCCATTTGAGAAGATTTAAGTTTCTAATAACTAATACTAATGTTAGCAACTTTGACAAAAAGTAATGTGATTGCTAGGTCACTGCCATAAATGCCATGGCATTATCAACTAGATAAATTGAGCACCTTAACATAGTCGCATAGATATAAAATTCTTGATCTTGTTGATCTGAGAGGTTCCTCGGAAATTGGTAAAATCAAATCAAACCTCACCATGAGAGTGAATTTAAAGGTTTACATGCAGATAACTTTGTTACCTGCCAAAGCATGAAGGTAAAAGATTCTAATAATGGGTACTATTGTTAGCAACTTCAATAAAAGTTGTGGTTGCGAGTTTACTGCAATTAATTCGACCACAAACTAAGCATCTTGTGAACCTTGGCAAGACTTGTATCTGAAATCCATTTCCTTGTTCATCTAAGAGGTTGCTTAGAAAAGGACAGACACAAACCTAACCGCCAGGCCAGGTGTCAAGGGCCTACATGTAGTTAACTTTCAGGTTGCCAATTGATTAAAAACTATTGAAAAGGCCCACATGCATTTAACTTTCAGGTTGCCAATTGATTGAAAAGCTATTGAAAGCGCCTACATGCAGTTAACTTTCAGGTTGCCAATTGACTGAAAATCTATTAAACATATAAGATAAATCATTAGTCGATGCTGACTAAAGAGAAATGTAATGTCACTCACTTAATAGCTTAACTTTTAAGGATAGAGCATTAGTTAATTTTTGGCATCAAATCCCACCGCCTTACCAGTTAGTTAGAACTTGGCAAATTGTAGAATTTGTCACTACAAAGATACAAATCATTTTCCTTTATTTGCAAGAATAAAATTGCTTCATAATTGTCCTAACAATTTCAAGTATACCTCAAAAATAGTAGTAGCTTAATCAATGATAAAAAAAAAGCTACTACAAACTACAAATGGAAGCAACATAAACACCTCAGCAAAATAACATGAAAACCAGAGTACAATTCTACAAACACAAGAACTGATTAACTAGAAATCCACAAAATCAACTTCAAAATACCCAAAAAAAAAAGGTGTATCATAAGAAGGGCATATGAATAAAAATGAAAGGCAGCAAGGAACAGCATACCAGTATTTGATCATGCCATCCCATCCACAAGTGGCAACCTTGCTCTGCTCCAATGGATGCCACTCAACCCCGATGCACACTCCTTCATGACACTTCAAAGTCCTGAAAACCTTGCAACTTTTCCAATCCCAGAACCAACACTTACCCTCCCCATCTCCTGACATTACAAACCTCCCATCGGGAGAGAAGTTCACTTGACAAGCATATCCAGCTACAATGTGCCCTGAGAACCTCTTCTTCTTGTTCAACTGGAACCTCTCCTTGGTACTATATATCAGAATCTGATTGTCCAAACTCTGAGCAGCCAACCAATTGGAATTAGGATGAAGAGATATTGAAGGCATGGAATGCATATGAGGCTCACTGATATACTTTATAACCACAGGAATCCCAAACTCCCAAACTCGAAGGGATTTATCATCGCTCGAAGTGACAAACCTCCTGTTATTATCAACAAAAGTGATTGTATTCACAGCTCCCAAATGCTGGTCATATTCTTGAGTTATCTCCCCGGACTTCATATCCCACTGCACAATCTTCTTGTCACTCATACCAGCCAAGAGAATGTTCTGTTTATCTTCATCCGGATTGAGCTTCACAACATAAGGAATTTTCCCAGTGGAGAATGTGGAGATCACCTTCCCGGTTTCGGTATCCCAGTACTTGATGTGCTTATCATACCCCGCGCTCAAGAATTTCGTACCATCATTGGAGAAGGAGATGTCGCGCACCGCCTTCGAATGGCCCATGTAGGTACGCATACACTTGCCTGAATTGAAAACGTCCCAAATCTTGACCTTGGAATCCATACCAGCCGAGAGGAGCAGGTGGCCGTGCTTGGGAAAGAAGCGGATAGCGGAGACGCCCTTGGTGTGGCCACTCCATGTGTGTATCCAGCGTTTGGGGATGTAGCAATGCTCATTGGCAGGCTTGGCGTCCTTAGGGGGTGCAATCCAGGATCTCCCCTGGTAATCATGTTCTTCCTTCCCATGGAACGTGCTCTTGTCGGCATGCTCTGCGCGGTCTCGTCCTTCTCCGCCGCGCTCCTTCTCAGCCTTCTTCTCGGCATACTCCTCAGCATACTTCTTCTGCTCTTCAGTGAGCTCGGTGGGAAGCTCCTCCTTCTTCCCGGACCAAGGGCTCTTCTTGTTCTTCAGAAGCCATTGCTCGGACGCAGGGTTCTCGGCCTCGGGGCCAAGATCGGATTTAGATTCCTCATCACCGGACTTCATCTGGAGGCGGCGGCGCTTTTGCTCTTGCTGAGGGATATTGTAGACGGAAAGGGCGTTGTTGGTGGAGAGGGATTGGAGATCACCGACGAAGGAGAGGCCAGAGGGGTCAGAGGCGTAGCCGAAGTTGTGGAAGGTGTTGTACTGCTCATCAAAGAGGAAAGGTTGGATGGACGCATCCTCGACGAAGCCAAGCTTGTGGTTGCGCATGCCCTGGGCGACGCCGTCCTTGGCGTAGGGGTGGGCAGGACCATGTATAGGAGCCCAGAGCTGGTCATAGGTAGGATTGAAGGAGACGGCCCGCTGGGTGGGATCGAGAGGGCCGCTGAGCGCACGGGCGGCGCCCGCGACAGAGAGTGCGAGGGCCGTGTCGTCAACACGAGGAGCTGACGATTTGGATGGTAGAGAGATTCGTGGGGGAGACAAGGAGTCATCCTCGTCCTCTGGTTCTAGTTCTGGTTCCGGTTCTTCTCCGGTGGCGGGTTTCTCCGGCTGGTTCACCGGGGATCCGGCGTCGTTCCCAATGTCGTCGTCGTCGCTCTTGTCGGCGTAGTTGCGGAGGAGATCCATGGCGGCCGGAGAGATCGATGAAGAGAAGAAGGGGAAGACGGAGGAGAGAAGAGAAAACCCTAGTTTTTAAGTGGAGGAGTGTTTCCGGCAATCTAATCGAACACAGGATGCAGCAATTCTTGTTGACGTGGCGATTTTTTATTGGATGAATTGAAAATTTTTAATAATAACCGATGAAAAGCATAAATTACACATGCATTACACAATTTAATTAAAAATTTCATCTAGAAATATCAAATATGGGAAAAATAAAGAAGTTTATATTTTTTTAAAAAAAAAAAACAATTCAATGTTCATTTCTGTTTAAATTAAAAATTATACTTTAATATCGTTCGATAATTATTTTTTTTTTTTTTTGAAGAGTGCTTAATTTGCAAGGAAAAAACTAAATGCTATTTATTATTTTGAATTATGCATAATAAAAGGAAAATAAGGGGTGTTATATGTAAATATCCCCGAACTGGCAATGTTACTTAAACCTCCTCACCTTCAGAAGGCCGCTTAAGCCTGGAGCCAATCCGCAGAGCTCTCTCGCAGGTATGACTCTGCTATTCCTCCGGATTCATGGAGTTTGATTTGTGTTTTTCACTAGAAATGAAAGGCCCCTTTCCATTTGAACCTCTGTGTGCATGTCTATGACTTGTTATTTTGTTGATTTATTTGGATTTTAGGTTCCTGTTTATGTGTTTCTATGAAGAATAGGATGGGGGAGTTCATAGATGGTTTGGTTTTGTTAGTCTAAATCTCTCAAGTTTTAGTGAAATATGTGCTTTCCGATTATATAGTAAATACCAGGTTGGAGTTTAAGATTTCAATGTTCAAGTTAGGGTTTTTTTTTTCCTTCTTAAAATCAAATTGCTTGTGCTCTTGTTTATAATCTTAACTTTGAAGTTTGAATTATAGAATTATGATTGCATTTGTATTCACTCCCTGTAGAAATGAAAAATATATTGAAAATGAAGAAATAAACTGAATTTGAAAGAAAAATAGAATGGTGATAGAGAAAAAAAATCTGTATTTGCTATATGTTGTGAGTTTTACGCAAAGGAGCTATTTATAAGGGAAATTACAGCCCATATATTTGACGTATGAGTATTACAATCCACATCTTTGACATGTGTGTTTGAAGCATTGACATACAACTCACATCTTTGACATGTGTTATAAGCTTTGACATATGTTAACATTCTTATCAAACTCAAGGTGGTAAAGAATTTGCCAGCTTGAGTTTGTAAAACGGATTTTGAAATCGATGAGGCTGATGTGATTTGGTGAATATATCTGTCATTTGATACTGTGAAGAAATAAGAAGTTGGATAGTGCCTAGTAGTACGTGATGCCACGCTAGATGACAATTATTCTCAATGTGTTTGGTATGTTCATGAAAGACATCATTATGAGCAATTTCTTTGCATTTTGGTTATCATAATGAAGAGGAGCTGCATAGGAGAAGGTAACGCCCATATCTTGATGTAACCGATGTAACCAAAGGAGCTTAGAGGGTGTATCACTGAAACACAATATTTTGCTTCTGTACTAGAGCGAAATCATCCCAGAATCTGATGGTTCATGCCATCCCAAGATACTAGATGCTCTATGAAGGCCTTTTCATGCTCATCTTTCTTTCTAGGAACATATCTTTGTTCCCTGACATTGTTATTGTAGGTTCTTCTAACATGTCATGTGATAGTTCTTATAGTTTGGCCTAAACTACAACTGACCTCATCACCTCTTCACCTTATAGTTCTTATTGAAGAATTGTAGCTTAGATACCAGAATATTTTTGAGGGCATTGTGCGCAAGGCATGAACTTTTTAATTGTCTTGCTCTGTGATAATTGTGGGCTCTTGAGAGCAGCCCGTGCGGGCAGTGATATACCAGTTTATTGGGATTAGGTTTTTCCAACATATAGTAAGCATTTAATATACTTTGATGGAAGTGAATTTGCAATAACAAATAGAGAAGCATCAGCATGCTTTCAGCTGTTGCATTTTGAAGTTGTTGACAATGTGATATGGTTAATTGATTTAGAAATGGTTGTGAATGTTAAACCACACTTTATAAATCTTGGTGTCTTTCCAGCTCATTGCTGCAGCAGCCCATATCATTGCATAGAATTGACCAATTTTGATTTCCTCTTAGAACATTATTGCAGCCATTCATGTTGTTAATTTCCTCGACAAGGTTTGTGTTCTTTCCCAGTAAATCTTGTTTCCTTTGTTTAGGATATATAATCCTAGTAGAGTATATTATATATCCATTTAAATATAATATAATGTATGATTCCATCCTAGAATAACATTCCTAGCAAAGTAAAACATGGGAATCATTTTTCATAGCATTTTGAAATGATATGTTTGATTCACTTGTAAAAGTTGCTAAGAATGTAACATTGACATGTTTGTTTCAATAAGATGTTCTCTAGAGGTATACTTAAGGGATTCAATTATCAAAATACCTTGATCTTATTATTATTTTTTTAATTTTTAATTTTTATATTATTTAATTTAAATACCTCTTAACTTTATTTTATTTTGTTTTAACGTTGGTCTACACTACACAATAATCCTATAAAAAAACTTTGTAAAGCTTGGTATACATATGTGCATTCTTTTATAATTATAAGTAATATACTTAAACAATATTTGTTAAATTTGGATTTTGATTAAAATCTATTTGTTTTAAGATATGATCAATATCTATTTATTTATTAAGTTTAATTGAATCAAATCTTCATCATATGTAATTTAATATGTAATAAATTTATTAAATTTTTTACCTAATAGTATATGAACAAATTTGTTTTTATCTTTAGTCTCATCTAGACTTTTTACAAAAACAAACAAAAAGGCATATTGCCATCTTAATATCTAAAATTTTATCAAAAAGTTGATTTTTTATTTTAATTTAATTTTATTTTTTTGCAAAATTCTTGTACAAGATATTTCAATTAGAAAACCTAATCTAACTATACAAATAGTATAAATTGTAGTTAGAGGAATAGAAGTACCTAAGAGTAAGGAAGGAGAAAGAGAGGGATGGATTGTTGGTGGCAATGAACATACCTCCTCTACTCCTTGATTCTTTATCCACTCTTTGACATTTTATCAATTATACAAGGGTAAGTTTGGAAATATTTTTGTCTAAATATTCTCAGGTAATAGTAATCCTGCATCCCTTAGCTTTATGCATGGAATTAAATTATCATAATTTATGTGAATTCCACACCTATGGGTTTACCACTTTCCCACCCATTTTAGCATTTTGTATGAGCCAAAGGTGAGAATGTAACATATCGCGTGCAAATTCCTAGCAATCCTTTAAAGATCACATGAACTAAATCACCCCTAAAGGTAAAATTTTCCGGGCCATAGCCCTTGAGAAATACTCTATTTTTGTTCATGGGTTAGCCTTGAAGAGTTCTGCTCAAGTCTGTTTTTTGTATGACAATGCTCCAACTCTAGCATTCAGTGTATTCAATATAGCTATGCTTATTCTGTAAATAGCTCTCCTTGTTCTAGGGGTTTTTTTATTTTTTTTATTTTTTATTTTTTAAATATTGGTTCTCATAAGAAGTCATTCAATCGTTATTGTTCCCTTTTCAGAACATCTGTGGAGTAAGATTATGTCATTTTTTTTCATTTATTCAGAAACTTTATACATTCATATGGGCATAAAAAGATCAGGAGGTGATCTTTATTGCCAATATCCCATTACTATTTTGGTGAGCTTTTTTTAAGAGTTTGCTCACTCAATTTTCATTTTGTTCTTTGCTTGGTTTGAATCTTAACTCCTTGGTGCAGTTAAAAATGAACCTTTACTCTGTTATTGACATAAATGTTGTGTGAGCCATGCTCTGATTTAGTTTTAAAATGCAGCTAGATGGTGGAAAACGTCTAATTTCAAAAAACAAAATGGTCCATCCATTCGATGTAAATCATCTTTCTCGCATGTTAAGCTTCACAAAATTTCTAGCAATTGACCATTTTGAGCTGGCTTTTTTTGCCATCGTTGTCCCAACTGAAATGTTCTCTTTTTGGGATTGCTTTGGATGGTTACAGGCTTAATTATGTGACTTGAAGAAATTACGTACCTACTTCATCATATGTTGTCTGGACAGCTTTTCTGATTTAGCTCTTGAGACTAATATGAGTTCAGCAGTCATTAGTCATTATATGATTGAAGCATACTTAACATCAAAACAAAAGGTGTGAATCTTTTAAAGAGGTATCTGATTCTAGCAATATGCAAAGCATTACAGAAAATATCAGAGTTCTAATGTTCTAAAGTGCTCGTTGGATATTCTATTGAAGCATTTTTACATCTGATTCCTTGTTTTTGCAAGGGAAAAGATTAAAGCAAGTGCATGAATTAGAATAGTATCTGTACCTTATGCCTAACTGCAGGGACCTGTTATTTCTGATTTCTTAATAAGTTAGAAATAAAAAAATAAAAAAAAAAAGAATGGAAACCATATGAACCAAGGATAGATGACTTCTTCCAGCAAATTCATGCATTTCCATGCCTTGATTTCTTGTCTTCAATTGTGCATGGCGGTCATCAGAGATTACAGTAATAAGCTATTCCTTTTTTTTTTTTTTATTTGATACTTATCTCCTTGATGCAGATATCAAGCGATGGAAAAAGTTCAAGCGGATACACATCCTAAATCAAGAGTGAAGGCAACATTGTATCTCGGCTCTGAATCATATTCTGTCGTTTCTGACACAGGCCTCATCTCGCGAGAATTGGCTTCAGTGAAAGCGGAGAGTATGAGCATACTGACAGGGTTCATCACCAAGCATAATGTTCCAAACGATGTCCCTGATGAACCACTCGAAGGCTCTGACGATGAAGAAAGTGAAGAACCTAAGAATCCTTCCAAGAAATCCAAGAAGCAAAAGTAGCTTCTTTGCGAACAAATGTCGATGGTTAATCCCACTCTTTATTATTGTGGTTTGCTGTAATGATTATTGTTCATTTGGGAAGTCAATTCTAGAACTCATTTGGTAATGAATATCAGAGTCCTTTACATAATGAATCGTTGGGAATTGATTCCTCTTGGAAAACCATGACGTCCATGCAAAATGTAAAACTTTGTTTAGGAACTAGAACGGTAAACATTTGAAGATTTTGTTCTGAAATCACTTAAAAGCAGATGTGAGGCTTGATCTTTTATAAATGTGTAAACTGGAACTGATGCAGGAGTGGAAGATGAAAACCGAGATGCAGGTTTGAGGCGAAGCCGGCGTAGCAGCAAAGGCATTCATGGAGAAAGGTTCAGGGACTTCGTGCCAAATTGATGAGGAGTATCAGCTTTGTGATTAGCTAATTAGTATTATAATTAGTGATATAATTAGAGTAATGAATGAATGTCTTGTAATTCAAGCAACCAAGGTTACTAGAGAGACATGTATTTCAGTGTGACGTGTCCTGGCACGTGATATTTTTGAGAAAATGCCTCACTGAAGAGGTTGTTACAATGATTGTAGAGATCCTTATATTAGAAGGGGTACAGTAAATGAAAAAGTATGGAATATTTGCTCTAATTCTCTCTTCTTTCTCTCTTCATCTCCTTCTTCTTCCCGTCTTCTTCCATGTTATTTTCTCTTAAAGTTTACTGAGAATTGGTGCGGTTCCCGCATCAAATTGATGCTTTTCATTGATTCATGATGGGGCATGGTGACTCGCGCACGCGGTGGAGGAGCAATTGGCATCTATGGTCGATCAACTCGCTCGGAATGACTCTGTTTTTGCCAAAATTGATTCATTGTGTTCGACAGTCCAGCGAATCCTTTAAAGCCATCTGAAAGAGCAACTCTGAAAAATTTGATCTACTGCGAAACTTTATGGCGTCTCAACAGGCCATCATGGCTGAGATGATAAACAAATTACAGCAGTTAGATCGCTCCTCCAATTCATCATCATCCATATCCCAGCCCTTACTCCTCCCACTTCCAGCCTCGCCTCCTTTGCCATTATTCCAAACTCACACCCCATTAACTCCATCTCCATTACATTCTCCTAATTCCACATCCACTCCTCGACTACCCAAGATTGAGGTCCCTCTGTTCTCCGGTGAGCACATCCTTGGTTGTTCCTAAACAACCACTTCTTTCACTTTCACCAAACACCAGATGATCAGCGAGTTTCAATAGCTGCCTTCTACTTAACCGGTTAGGCCCTTCAATGGTTTCAATGGTTACATTCGACTTCTCAATTGTCTCATTGGAATGATTTTTGTTAGGAAACTGGAATTGAGATTTGGGCCATCCTCCTTTATCAATCATGATGCCACTCTCTTCAAACTCCGGTAATCATCCACCGTCTCTGCATACTTATGCTAATTCGAATGTTTGTCCACCCGAGTTACCGGTCCGAGTGAGCTGAAACTCTTTAATAACTGTCTCTCTAGACTTCGTGATGAAATCCAGCGAGAATTATATTTGTTGAAACCTGAGACTCTTCATGAGGCCATGGGGATGGTGAAATTAATGGAAGATAAATTCAATGCCACCTGCTCAGCCGCATCAAGGATTCCTTTTCAGTGACCACTGGCACTTCCACCGCCTCCGACTACTCTTCGAGCACTTACGCCGCCTCCGACTGTTCATCTAGCTGCATCGCTACCCATAAAACTGTTAACACCGTTGGAGATGCCAGCTTGCTGAGAAAAAGGCTTGTGTTTCAATTGTGGCTCTAAATTTGTTCCAGGTCATAAATGCAACCCTACTTTGTTTCTCTACTTAGTGGTTGACCAGGAGAATTCTGAAACACTAGAGGGTGATCCACCGCCAGAGCCGGACGCCATGGTCCTTGATGGGTGTGCTGATGAGGTTTGGCAACAGGACATTCCATCCATTTTATTTCATGCATTGATGGGGCATATGGTACCATCCACATTGAAGCTCGCTGGTTCCATCAATGGCCAAGAAGTCCTTATACTGGTGGATGGGGTTTTACAAATAATTTCATTCAATCTAGCCTTGCATCGCACCTGAAATTGGTAGTGAAACCTTCTCCTCACCGGCATGTCACCGTCGGCAATAGAAAGGCTCTCACGAGTGGGGATGAGTGTTCTGGTGTGTCGCCGAAGGTATGAAATGCAATCTTCACCGTCGATCTCATTCTGTTACCCATCTACGGTGCAGATTGTGTTCTGGGTGTACAATGGTTATTACAGTTGGGCCAGTGGTCTTTGATTATGGGAATTTTTGGATAGAGTTTGATTTCCAAGGCACCCAAATGAGATTACATGGTCTTACCCAACCACAATCTCAACTGGCTAGACTGGTATCTTTTCGTAAGGACTCAGATGGTGCCCAATTATTTCACTTATCAATTAAACCGGTTAAATCAATTGAACTGGATACGAGTCCAACAGTGGGTCAAGATGCACTCATTGTCTTCCACAATGACTTCAAGGTTCTGTTTCATTGTTTCAGAGATATTTTTCAAACTCCGTCCGGACTTTCGCCAATTCGCACTTAGGATCACAGATTTCCACTACTTCCAAGCGTGGCACCGGTCAATGTTCGACCGCATCGGTATCCCTATTTCCAAAAGTCAAAAATTGAAAAGCTCATCGGAGATATGCTTCAAGAAGGAGTCATACTGCCTAGCACAAGTCCATTCTCGTCGCCAGTCCTTCTTGTTAAAAAGAAGGACTGGACATGGCGCATTTGTGTCGACTACCGCACATTGAATGAAGTGACAGTGAAGGATAGATTTACAATTCCATTCGTCGAAGAGTTGTTAGATAAGATCACTGGATGCACGGTGTTTTCCAAGCTCGACCTACCCGCTCGCTATCATCAGGTGCAAATTCATCCACATGACATTGAGAAGACGGCATTTCGCACACACGAGGGGCATTATGAGTTCCTCGTTATGCCCTTCGACCTCACCAACATGCCATCGACCTTCCAGTCTTTGATGAATACGATTTTCAGGCAAGTGCTACGCAAATTTGTTTTGATTCTATTTGACGATATTCTTGTCTACAGTCGTGACTGGAAGTCCCATTTTGTACACTTGATGAATGTATTCAAGCGGCTCCACGATCACCAGCTTTTCACAAAGCTCTCCAAATGCGAATTTGGGTGTTCAACCATTGGTTATTTCGGTCATGTGATTTTAGGAGGAGTGTCGGTGAACCCACAAAAAACTCAAGTAATCCGCGACTGGCAGTAACCAACATCAGTGAAGGCACTGCGGGGATCTTGGGGGCTTTATGGCTACTAACGGCGTTTTGTACCACAACTTACTTCTTTGGCGGCACCATTAACATACCTTTTGCTGAAAGATGCCTTCACTTGGACACCATCAGTGACTTAGGCCTTTCAGGCATTAAAGGAGGCGATGATGACAACATCGGTCTTGCAATTACTCGATTTTACTGCTCCTTTTGTAATTCAGACAGATGCTTCGGGTACCAGCGTCGGGGCAATTCTCCTACAATGTGGTTATTCTCTGGCTTATTTCAGTAAGCAACTCTCACCTAGATTGCAGTCTGCGTCGACTTATGCCCGCGAGATATTCACCATTACAGAAGCAGTAAAGGAATAGCGGCAATACTTGTTGGGAAGACGTTTTACTGTTTAGACAGACCATCACAGCCTCCATTCTTTGTTGCATCAAACCATACATATGCCTAAACAGCAGCAGTGGCTTTGCAAGTTGCTGGCCTACGACTTTAACATCAAGTATAAGCCGGGAAATTTGAATGGTCTTGCTGATGCCTTATCGCGGGTGAATGTAGCCTCTTACTCTACTTTGTTTACTAATACAAGTCCCCAACTAGCTCTGTGGGAAGCTTTGCGCAGAGATTATGCTGCTCATTCAGAAACAGAGCAACTCGTCAAGGCAGTCAATGATGAACCAGGATAACACCCGAATTTCCTACTTCTGGATGGCATTCTCTTGTTCAAAGGGTGAGTGTGGATACCAATTAATTCATCTCTCCAACCTCTGCTGCTAACAGAATTCCATGCCATACCCACAGGTGGTCATTCCAGCATAAATTGAACATTGATGTGCTTAGCCAGTATTTTCTATTGGCATGATCTCCGGTGCCCTGTTTGTGATTTTGTGGCTAAGTGTACCATTTGTTAAGCTACTAAGCCCTTTAACAAAGCTCCTCAAGGCTTGTTGCAGCCGTTACTAATTCCCGGCAAGATTTGGCATTTGGTTTTCATGGATTTTATCACTGGATTACCCAATATAATGGCAAAGCAACAATTCTAGTCTTTGTGGATCGACTTACAAAGAATGGCCATTTCTCTGCGACGGGGCCTCGGTTTACTGTGCTATAGGTTGTTGGGACACTGGTTCATGATGTTATCAAGCTTCATGGTGTTCCAACGCAAATCATCTCATATCGCAACCCTATATTCATGAGTGAATTCTGGCGAGAGTTGTTCCAAATTCAGGGAACAATGTTGGCCAATAGTAGCGCCTACCATCCTCAAACGGAAGGTCAGACGGAGGTGCTTAATCATTGCTTGGAGGATTATCTTCGAAGTTTCATTCCCGACAATCCTCAGGAATGGACATGATACTTACCATGGGCCAAGTGGCACTATAACACAATGTGGTACTCAGCGAACAAGATGCCCCCGTTTGAAGCTGTATTTGGTTGTTCCCCACCATCACTAGCAGACTATGTCATTGGGGACTCTTCCATGGCCTCGGTTGATGAGTTACTGGCCGATCGAGCGATTATTCTCAAGGACCTGAAAAACAATTTACTCAAGGCTCGGCAATGAATGCGAGATCAAGCTAATTCCGTAAGGACAGATTCTCAGCTCCAAGTAAATGATTCGGTGTTATTGAAGCTTCAACAATACAGACAGATGTCTCTACTCAGAAGATCTTCTAATAAGCTGGCATGAAGGTTTTTAGGTCCATTTCCAATTGTTGAGAGAGCGGGGACCGTTGCCTATAGATTGAATTTACCTGCCACTACAAAGTTACACAATGTATTTCACATCTCCAGGTTAAAGAAAATTGTTGGGAATCCTGTAGTGGAAGTCAATACGTTACCACCAGACTTTATTAATCAAAACCCAATTCTCCAGCCAAAAGCTATTCTTAAGCATCTGGAGATCCTAGGTAAAGGCAAAGTAATTTTGCAAGTGTTGGTACAGTGGGGATAGCCACCGGAGATGGATGCTAAGTGGGAAGATGCTATTGACTTCTAATGGGCATTCCCTGATTTCATCCTTGAAGACAAGGGTTCGATAGAGGTGGAGGCAATTGATGCAGGAGTGGAAGATGAAAACCGGGTTGCAGGTCTGAGGCGAAGCAAGCGCAGCAGCAAAGGCATTCCTGGAGAAAGGTTTAGGGACTTCGTGCCGAATTGATGATGAGTACCAGCTTTGTGGTTAGCTAATTAGTATTATAATTAGTGATATAATTATAGTAATGAATGAATGTCTTGTAGTTCAAGAAACCAAGATTGTTAGAGAGATATGTATTTTGGTATGACGTGTCCTGGCACATGATATGTTTGAGAAAATGCCTCACTGAAAAGGTTGTTACAATGATTGTAGAGATCCCTAATAAGAAGGGGTACAATAAATGAAAAGTATGGAATATTTGCTCTAATTCTCTCTTTCTTTCTCTCTTCTTCTCCTTGATCTCCTTCTTCTCGTTCTTCTTCTTCTCTTCTTCTTCCCAGTTATTTTCTCTTAAAGTTCATTGAGAATTGGTGCGGTTCCCACATTAGGTACTTTCATCATACATGTAATTATTTGCTTATGAATTTTCTATATAGAAGTTATTAAAACTTTATTTTCTAATTGGATTTTTGTTGAGTTGTAACTATTTATTTTAATTGATATCAATAAACAAAATGCATTAGGACTACCTATATATATATATATATATTCCCATTTGATTAATTTGGTTAGTTTAATATCAAAATGGACAAAAACAGATGTATATTAATTGTTTCTTACATATGGAATAAAATGCTATGTAAGAATAAAAACATATCTCAACAATAACACAAACCATATAGTTTTTGTGAAGTTTAAAGAAGGATTAAATGCAATTATTCATCATTGTTCATTGTATTTAGTGTATTTTTCATTTTGCTCCATATATTTTGCAAGAAAAAAATATAAAAATAAATTATATGGTGTAGGATTAGAATATCATTTCAATATAATGAAAAAAAACACATGATGATACGGGCTACTTAGAGAAAAACACTATCACCGTTAGCTATTGGATAGCCCAATAGTATGGCATAAGAGTTAAAGGGAAAGGGTAAATGTTTGAATCCTTCCCCAGACAGTACGATTGGGTTTAACACTATTTATCAGCATTGTTCACGATCCGAGTGTAGGTCCTATGTGAAAGTAACATTGGTTTCACTCTCCAAAGTTACACGATAAAAGGATTTTTCTATAAAGTCCGTAAACTACTATAATTAGTGTACCTCCCGTACTTAATTTTCTTTTTGGGAAAAAAAAATCTATATCACTGGAACCTATTTATTTTATAAAAATTTTACATTCAACCCTAGTTTAGTAGCATTATAGTGATTTTTCAAAAATTTGACTTTTCAAAAATGAATTTGTTTATAGAGTGCTACCGTTGAACCCCTCATTGTCATAGCGAAACTTCATTGAAATTGTTTATAGAGTACTACCGTTGAACCCCTCACATTTATCATTATCTTATTGCCTATTTATATATATATATATATTTCTCTTAAATAGGCCAATTATATGCAATAGCCATTTAGTGGGGTATAATTTTCCATAATATTTCCTAATATTTATTAAATAAATATTTTTTTAATTTTTTTTCACAACATGATATAAATTTTCGACTAATGAATCAAGCTTAGAGCCCATGTTTTATTATAATTTTGTTAATTTATTTTTATAAATATGGGCAAACTATAATCCGCCAGCTAAACCTCACTTAAGAGGAAAATAAATTATTATTTTAATTGAGTTTATATTAATCTCACCTAATGTCACCTAAAATATTCATCCTACTTTTATCATATATATATATATATATATATATATATATATATATTATTCATTTTGGCATATGACATAAACTATCAAATTGGATTCTATTAATGTCTCAAATAATACTTCCAATGATATCCAACTGGACAACAATTCTCCCACTCAAAAGACTCATCAAAAGACTATAGATACACTAGACTTGTCTCCATAAGTTGTCCTTTATCCTCTTGTAACTATATGACATATTAGATGCTCTGAATATCTTCTATGTGAGCAAGTTTTCCAGGTCTTCTTATTGTAAGAAAATGCAATGGAAATAAAGCTTTTCTGCTAGCTTCTTCTAAAAAATCTCATTACCTCAATACATTATCATGGTATCAGAGACCCTTCCTTTTTTTCTTTTTCCATTAAAATCTCCAAGTTCTAAGACTCTTCAACATCCTCACTCCTTGTCTATGGCCACACAAACAACTAATCCTAACTCCTCAGCATCATCTTCCTCCTCACAACAAATCACCACTTCACACTCCATATCAGATTCTCTCATCCAAATCAATCTCTCTATGACAACTAAGCTTGATAGGTCTAACTATCTCACATGGAAGTCCCAAATCCATCCTCTCCTTCTTGGCTACGACCTTGCTAAATATATTGAGGGCAACTCACCACCACCAACTATTACCTCACCAAGCAGCCAACTTGATGTCAATCAGACTTTCTTCCTTGCATAAACAAGATCATCTTCTTCTCGAATGGCTTCGCTCCTCCTTAACCGAGTCTATTCTTGCTCAGTTCGTAAGCTCCAATACATTAACTGAACTTTGGAAAACTCTTCACCAAACATACTCCGCATCTTCTCGAGCCAAGTTGACTGACTTACGCCGCCAACTTTAGACCACTACTAAAGGTGGCCTTTCATGTTCTGACAATCTCGACAAGATGAAAAGTCTTGCCGATGAACTTGCTTTCATTGGTTCACCTATCTCTGATGAAGATCTTTGTATGTATGTCATCAATAGTTTGGGGCCTCAATATAATGCCTTTGTTGTTGCAATTACAACCTCCACCTGACATGAGACTCTCGCAACACCATCTCTTCTAGATTTACTCCAGCACCTATTCACAACTTGCCTAGACCTTCTCATATGTCTGATCCACGCCTTGCATTTCCACGCCATAGACCTACTGCAAAACTCCGCTCAACTTCTCCAAACCCTTCCCTTATCAATATGGAATGACGCCCTACATGTCACATATGCACTCGAGTGGGCCATACCGCCTTAACATGTTGGTATCATTTTGATCATTCCTACACAACTTCACCTCCTTCGACCTTTGAAGCCTATGTCACCACTTCAACTTTGCCCGCCCCTTCAACAGAATGGTTTCTCGACTCCGGTGCAACTCATCATGTGACAGGTGACCTCAACAATCTCTCTTCCTTTGCCTTCTATAATAGTAAAGACCAACTCCAAATTGGCAATGGTATGGGCATGCATATAAAACACATTGGCTTCTCCAATTTCTCTCTTTCAAATCACACCATTCATCTTTCAAATATACTCCATGTTCCCATGTTCACCAAAAATCTTCTCACTCTTTCCCAGTTACTCCATGACAATGATCTAACAATTACATTTTCTTCTAATTCTTATGTTGTTAAGGACCGCCGCACCAAGACCATCCTTCTACAAGCCAAGAGCTTTAATGGTCTTTACTCCTTCAAGCTTCCGCTCATCATCAACTCTATCTCTCCTCAAGCCTTTCTTGGTGAATGCGTGTCGGCTGAAGTTTGCCATGCTCGTTTTGGCCATCCATCCTACTTTACAACCTTGCATGTTCTTAATGCCTATTAACTACCTCTCTTCTAAATTATCCTTTTGTGATGATTTCTCCATGGCAAAAGCTCACAAATTACCCTTTATACCTTCAATCTCTATTTCTCATGCACCTCTTGATATTTTACATTCTGATGTTTGGGGTCCTGCCCCTTCATTATCTCAAAAATGGATATCGTTATTAAGTCCTCTCCATGGATGATTTCTCTCGTTTCTCTTGGATATATTTTATGCAAACCAAAGATGAACTACCTAAGATTTTCTCTCTTTTCAAATCTCAAGTTGAAAGCTTACTTCAAACCACTATCAAAGTTTTAAGAACAGAGGGGGGCACCGAGTACAAGCCTATTCTCCGTGCACATCGTCAAATAACTCATCAAACCATTTGTTCATATACCCCTAAACAAAATGGCACCGTTGAGCGTAAACACCGTCATATCGTTGAGCTTGCCCTTGCCATTATGTCTCATGCCTCTATTCCTCTTCAATTTTGGGATGATATTTTTCAAAGTGTGGTCTTTCTTGTCAATCGCCTTCCCCCTCCCCCCTCTTATCTCACCGTACACCAAACTTTTTCAATGTCCACCAGATTATCGATTTTTCTGCACTCTTGGTTGCTTGTGTTATCCTCTTCTCTGTCCTTATAATGATCATACATCTTCACTCTTTACCTTGTGTTTCCTTGGTTATTCCTCCACTTAAAAAGGCTACAAATGCTTTCATATTTCTACAAATCTCCTTTATATATCACGACATGTACATTTTGATGACACGAATTTCCCTTTCTCCAACCCTCCTACATCCACTAATTTTTCCCTTTCATCACCTACTTCTCTTCTACCACTTTTGCTCCAAACCTCCTATCCAGCCATACCTAACCCAATCTCCCCATCCCCTTTTTCATTAGTTGAACTTGCAAACCAAATGGATCCCACCATTCAGCCTGGATCCCTTTCCCAGTCTACTTCTACACACCATATGACTACTCGTACCCGTGATCACACTCATAAACCTCGTCATTTTCCCGACTATGTGGCCTTTTTCTTAACTATTGAAATCTCTTCTCTCCAAGATGAACCCACCACCTTTGCTGCAGCCAATAAATATTTTCATTGGCATGAAGCTATGGCTTAAGAAATTGATGCACTCAGTTGCAATAATACTTGGGTTTTGGTTCCTCCTCCAACCGATCAACGTGTTATTGGATGCAAATGGGTTTATCGGATCAAACGCAAGGCCGATGGCACACTTGAACCTACAAAGCTCGTCTTGTTGCTAAGGGATTTCACCAAGAAGGCATTGATTATCATGACACTTTTAGCCCAGTGGTCAAACCTACAAGCATTTGTGTTGTTCTTTCTCTTGCTCTCTCTCGCGGATGTATCTTTCGCCAATTTGATGTCCAAAATGCATTCCATCATGGTTATCTCAATGAATGCGTCTACATGACCCAACCACCTGGCTTTATCGACTCCATCCTTCCTACTCATGTGTGCCTCCTTTCAAAAGCCTTATATGGTCTCAAGCAATCTCCTCTCGCTTGGTTTCATCATCTAAGTTTAGTCTTGGCAATTCAGAGTTTTCAAGCTTCATCCTCCAATCCATCTCTCTCCATTCGCCACTTTAATGGAGACACCACCATTTTCTTGGTCTAGACTTGTCTTTATAAGTTGTCTCTATAAGATGCTCTAAATATCTTCTACATAAGCAAGTTTTCCAGATCTTGTGATTGTAAGAAAATGAAATGAAAACAAAGCTAATCTGCTAGCTTATTCTCAAAAATCTCATTACCTCACTACATTTATCAGATTACAATGATATCTAATTAAAAAAATAAAATATTAGCGTCCTTAATCCAGTAAAGTTCCCATACTAAGAATATATTTAATCTTAATATAATATGCCAGCAGTATTAATTATCAAATTTAAAAATATATATAATAAATATGATTAATTCGATAGACTTACTTTTTTATATAAAAATTAAAATAAAATCAAATTACTAAATTTGTATAAGATTACAACATCAGAAAAAATTACAAACTATTAGTTTGAACTAAAGCCGGTCTTGCTAAAAATGACACCATGCGAAATTGTAAATTTTTTATTTTTTATTAAATAGTAAATTAAATAATAAAAAACTCAAGAAAAAAATTGGAGCCCAAGGGTGTTGTGCCTGAGGGCGGTGTTCATTTGAACCAATCAAATTGTGGGTTGTTCAAGGGAGTCAAGGGAGTACATATTATAAGAAGAGAGAAAAACTTGATATACATACTGTTATTTTGGAAAGAAAATATTACTTTTTCTCATGTTAATTTATAGTGGTACATAGGCCCTTAGACTAACAGCCTCATTAACAATCTTTAAACGCAAAGTAACTAACTCCTAGATTAGAAATAAGAATAACAAACAAGTTACAAATCTCTCCAACAATATACTTAATATATATATATATACATGAACATTTGTGTTAACCGTTGGATTTCAATCTAATAGTTATATACTGTGTAATAAACAGTATCACAGTATCACTATGTTTATAAATAATAGCACAATGAAAATGGGATGCACATTATCTAAAGATGGTGCACTATATAATAAACAGTATCACAATATTTTTATGCTTATAAATAGCAACATATTGAAAAATTGGGATATACAGTATTTTGATCTAAACTGTTCAATTAATTTTAGCACATATCTCAATATATATATAAAACTTCTTAACAACACCTCCATTCAGCTTAATCATACTCTAATTATAAGAATAATTTATGTATTTGACTAAATCTTTCAGTTTATAAAAATATTATTTGATTTTCAAATTATACAAATATATATAATTTACCCTTAATTGACAAATGGCATAAATATTGTCAAAGGATAGACAAATATAGAAGTGCACCAATTATAGTGACTTAATGACCTCCTACGAATGTAGGATATTACAACAGTTTGCCACATGAAATTAAGATGGAAATATCATGAACCATAATTATATAATGATATATGCCTCTGTCATGCAACTTTGGAGGGGTGGAGAATATGACTCCTCCAACAGAAAACCTAATGAATAGTGAATTAACATTACTATACAATACTCCTACGGTATTATATTGTACTTGCAAAGTACTACATAATACCGATGTTGAGGGATTTTGATCTTTGTCTGTCAATTCACCATTATGGTGTGAGATATCACTGAGCTACCAGTGATTCCCCTTCTAGAACATTTCAAAAGAATTAAAATAAAATGTATATATATACATGGAAACTGGCACACTATCAACAATACGAGTGGAAATACCAAAATTGGAGATTGAGGACCAGATATCTGCTTCCCACTGTTAAGAAATGATATCACTGTCAGCATGCAATTGCTTGCATTCCTTCCCACTTCCAAGCCCACTACTAATCTATTCAACGCTCATCCTCTTCTTCTTTTTCTTCTACTTCTTTTACTACTACTATTGCTCATTCTTATTGGATGAAATCAAACACTTAATCTTGTTCTTTTGTCAGTCATGCAAGTCTAAGTTCCTGTAACATTCACAAGCGCATTTCCTTATCATTCAACATTTGCATGCTCAAGCATGAGCTTGATAAGACAACAATAGCGAATCACGAAGACTCGAATCATTCTTTAATTGGCTAAGTTGATGATCGTGCACCATCACTGCCACTAGTAATTATTACTCCTTAGGGAAGTTGGGCTTGGGGATAAGAACAGGTCGCCAAGATTTTTAAATAAGGAAATCTTGAATTGAACGGAAAATTCTTATATTACCTGACTAAAATTTGATTCATTAACATTTATAAAAATTTTATATTTTAAATTAAAATCTTACCTTTTTTAGCTAATAATAAATCTGTAATTATTTATTACTATTAATGTTTTAAAAAATAATTATTATCTGTATATATATATTTAAAATAAAATTTTTAAAAAGTAAAAGTAATTTAATTCTACTAGTGAAAACTAATAATCAACACTTAATAAATCATAGCCTCACAGTACTTGGCCTTACTATACTGTGATAATAAAAGGAGAGACATTTTAAGGTCATGAGTTTAAAACTTGATGAAAAATTGTGATGGTACGTAACAGGTCATTAATTGTGGCTGTAGGCTCACACCCCAAACCTTTATTCTCATATGAGGGCGGGGGGCTGGATAATCAATCCCCATTTTGTGTGCACACCTCTACCACGTGGTTTGTCTATGTTTCATCAATAAAATAAAATAAATAATGTGATTTGATTTTGATTTTAGAATTGAATTTTCTTATTTAATTGAATGATAAATATTGCAAACCGTTATATGGAATTGCCTAATAATTAAGCCATTTGACTCTTTTACTAGAGGTCAATGGTTTAACACTACTAATACATAGTTGAGATCTAAATTATGTGCGCACATTATAAAATAAAATAAAAAATTTAAATGAAGGAATAATAAAAAAAGTGTTGATGAGAGGGAAAGCAAAATTTCAACAATTTTTTTATTTATTTTTTTAGAAATACTGGTCAACTATTTCGGGTCAAAGGAAACTGAAACCCTCCAAATTGGCTTATAACTAAAAATTAACGCCTTTAACTTGTTTGTTTCCCCTATGTCTATTATACTTGTTCCTTATTCTTGTTTTTTAAATAAATTATGGTTTTATCCATTTTAATAAAAAATGTAAAAAAATAACAACCCAAATAACAATTTTATTTCTATGAAAAGCCAACTTAACCAATTAATACTAAACAATTAACCTATCTAGAAACATATCTTACCCAACATTTGCATGCTCAAACATGAGACCATGTAGAGAAAACAAACAAATCACTTTGGAATTGAGAAATCATTGTTTAATTGGCTAAGGAGATTATGGCGCACTTTGGGAGGTAGTGGGACGATGATAACAAAAAAACAGTGGTAAGGTGCTCACAGTGCACCCATGAATTAAACCCACCTTGCACCTCCCCCACCATCAACCCATGTCCCATTCATCTTTTTCTTCCTATATATATAGATTGCAAGTAAGTCAGGAAGGAAAGAACAAGGGGAATAAGGTTTGGGAGTATGAAGTTTCTACTTTCAAACATTGTTACTTTGTTTCTTGTTTTTTTCCTTTTATCATTAGCCAATGGCATGGAGGAGAAGAAGAAGAAGGATGTTTATATAGTTTATATGGGAGCTGCACCACTCGCTTCTTCTCCAGAGACTCTTACACAGACCCATCTTGAGCTTCTTACTTCAGTTATTAAAAGGTTTGCTGTTTTGTCTAATTTTATTTTTAGATTTGAGTGATTCAATTTAAGCTAACTTTTGTTATACGTATGCCAATTTAATTAGATGATGATGTGAACAATTAAATATATATATTTTTTAATATTTCTGGAAATTTGATGAGTTTATATTCAATAATGTATAAATTATTTTGAAAAACATTCTACATGCTTGATTGTTGTATTAGTGTAGACCTCCACTTATAAATTTTAATTTGTTAAAATATAGTTAATTGTTTTCTTTTGTGTCATAGTTAACTAGGATATTATTATTATTATTATTATTATTATTATTATTATTATTATACAACATTCATATGTGCTCATTTTTAATAATTTTCCATAAATATTAATCAATATTTATTTAATTAAATTACATGAGAATACTATAATTATTATTTTTGTATTTTCCACTTTTAATATTTGATTAGACAAGAGCAAGTGAAGTTGATTCATAGCTACAAATATGGGTTCTCTGGCTTTGCTGCGAGGCTATCAAAAGAAGAGGCATTGGACATAAGCCAGAAACAAGGCGTGATATCTGTGTTTGTTGATCCTATTTACCAACTTCATACTACTCGATCATGGGATTTTTTGCAACTTCAGAACTCCATAGAGACAGGCTTAACACCAGGAGCAAATGAGCGTGATGCTGGATCTTCTTCCATCGGAGGTGAAGATACAATCATTGGATTATTAGATACAGGTATAAAAACTCATGATATAAGAGTCAAAACTTGATGGATTTTATATAAAAATATTATAAGATTATGGAATGTTATTATATCACAATTATTTTTGATTCATTTTTGGAATTTCAGGGATTTGGCCTGAATCACCTAGCTTCAGTGATAAAGGGATGAGTCCACTTAAAAAAAGATGGCATGGGACATGCGTTAGCGCACATGATTTCAATTCATCTAATTGTAACATGTGAGTTTTTTTTTTTTTAGTTATGTTAGTTAATTAGTTACCTTACACATCAACATATTAAAATAGGCATTTTTCTAAATCTTACATTGACTTTTACAGAGAGTTACTTTTCACATTGAAAAAAATAAATGTAAATTACCATAATTTATAAAGGAGGTCAAAACAATTTATACAGAGTTTTGGTAATATCAACTAGTTTTCATGTGTCCCGAAAATTCCAAAATTCATAATAATTGAGTAGTGTTCTTTATGTTAATATATATAAAAAAAAAATTTTAAAAACTTATTTACATGTTCATTTTAGAAAATGGTTATTTGAGAATGTGTATTGCTTTTCCATATTTTTAGAAAAAAGCTGTGTTTTGATAAATTTAAATAAGTTCTATTATGTGCATCTAAATAAATTTACATTGACAAGATCAATGTAAAATACAACAAAAACACAGGAGTTTATGTACTGGGAGAATACTGTGAATGAATAATATAAATAATGGTTTATCTATATATTTTTTTTAAAGAAACATATTAAAAAATTTAAAATACGAAAGAGAGGAAAGTTTTATATAAAAAAAAAAACCTATCAAAGAGCTTTGATGAAATTTAAAAAACCGAAAAATTATCCGCATGCGTGTCACCTTTGAAACACAGGAAGCTCATCGGAGCAAGATCGTACGAAACCGACGACAGCAGCCCATTTCCCCTCACCAGCACGAATTCCCCAAGAGACGAAGACGGTCACGGAACCCACACCGCCTCCACCGCCGCCGGCTCCGCGGTCTCCGACGCATCCTACTACGGCGTCGCCACCGGCACGGCCAGGGGCGGCTCTCCCAACTCCAGGATAGCCATGTACAAGGTTTGCGGCAACTTCGGCTGCAGCGGTTCCTCCATCCTCGCCGCATTCGATGATGCCATTGCCGATGGTGTCGATGTGCTCTCTATCTCGCTTGGTGCTTCAACATTCTTCAGGCCCGACTTCGACACGGATCCTATCGCGATTGGGTCGTTTCATGCTGTGGAGAAGAATGTGATCGTCGTTTGCTCCGCTGGGAACGATGGGCCTTCGGCGGGGAGTGTCGTTAATGCGGCTCCTTGGATCTTGACTGTCGCCGCTACCACTATTGATCGGAAGTTTGAGTCCGATATCGCTCTCGGTGGTAACAATAACGCTATCAAGGTATACTCTATTCGGGAGGTTTTCTTTCGTTTTTTATTCGTTTGTTTAAAGAGGTATTAAATATTATTTTTTTAAAAAAATTTAATATATTTTTTTATAAATTATATTAACTATATATTTTATTAAATTGTATTTTGAATAAAAATAATTTTGAATAATTAATATAATTTTTTTATAAAATTTAAATTATTAACTAATTTTATCTGATTTTTTTTTGAGTTAAAATAAATAAGTAAAAATGATTGGAGGGCACTAGATTTTTTTTTATTCCTTTGTAATAATAATAATAATAATAATTTCTTTGAAATATAGCATGAGATTTTGTCTGGTTTAGAAAAAAGGGTTGGGACTGTAAGTGTGCTGGAAAATTTTTATTAACTAAATTATAAATTTTACTTAATATTAATTTTAAAAGTAATATTATGTTTTTAATTACTAATAAATAATCTTAACAATTTTGTAATAATAATTATTAAATAAATCTAAGATAATTAAATTTTGTTTATGACAAAGTTCAGTTACGTCTGCTAATCCTATCTCATTTGCTAACATATCCCTATTTCATTAATTTTTTTAATAAAATTTGAATTACCAAAATTTTAGAAAATCTAAGCAAACATAAAAATTCAGGAGAGCTATTTGCAATTTATGTATGTGCTTGCATATTTTGACCAAAACAAGATCAAAGCTATCAAATGATAAAAATGAAAACTTAAATTTAAAAAAAAAAAATTAAATGTGAAGATTAAGATCTTTTATCAAAATTGTAACTTTTTGTGCTCATAAAATATTAGGGGGAAGCTATAAATTTCTCAATTTTGGACAAGTCTCCGACATATCCATTGATCTATGGAAAATCAGCAAAGTCTGATTCAAACTCAAGTACTGATCAATCAGCCAGGTAAGTTACCCAATATCATTCAAGTTATTTACCTAAATCTGTTCATCATGGTCCAAGTATATATATATATATATATATATATATATATATATATATATATATATATATATATATGCTCCTGCAAACCACCATAATTCATAAACCTCTTCATAAGTCTCTTCTTAAACCAATATCACAGATACCTCTGGAGCAGAGGTGGTAATTTTGGTTGAAGTCTCATGATTAAGTAGTCTTGTTAAAAGCTCAAATATAAACACTATTAGCCAACATGTTATATTTAGTTTTTACATTATAAATTAAGATAAATACATGTTTACAAAGCATATATCATCATTACACAAATAAAATATGAATCACCAAACACCATAGTTATTAAATTAAATTCAATCTCTGTTTTAAGTTCAAATAATTTATAACTCCTAAATAACACAAATATTAAATAATGTAATTCAGTTGAAACATTCTAGGCCAGTTGACATGATTATAACATAAAAATTACCATGTCTCAAATGGGTTGTGAAATCCAAACTCATTAAACTCTGTTACATTGGGTCATCATGTCACATTTTCCCATCCCTACCCTAGAATGATATATATATCTAGAAATATCCAAGTAATTATGCATTTTGCAAGAATATGTATAAAAATAAATAAATAAATAATAAAAAATAAATTAATATTTGCACCAAGTCTAAAAAAATGAAAAAAAAATTCATTATTCAGCCATTGCGAAGGGGAGTCATTGGATCTGAAAAAGATCAAAGGAAAGATAGTTGTTTGCAAGCACTCGGAAGATGACACGTCAAAGTCCATAATAGTTGATCTATTAAAGGACTCCGGAGCAATTGGATTGATACTTGTCAACGATCAACTAAAATCCATAGCTTCTACTTACCTTGATTTCCCAGTTACTGAGATCCTTCTCCCAGCAGCTGATGAGCTCTTCACCTACATCAACTCCACTAAGTAATCACTATCTTAACCTTCCATAATATTTCCAATCTTTAATTAGATTTTTTAATCATGTGAAACAATTTTAATTTTACTTGGTTTGTGATTGGATGGCTAAAAATAGGAAACCAGTTGCAACCATTTTGCCAACCATAGCTGTGACCAACTACAAGCCTGCACCACAAATAGCTTATTTCTCTTCAAGAGGCCCTTCTTCACAAACAAAAAACATCCTCAAGGTGAGCTTTGTTCTAACTGTTCTTTTCATACTGTTTTATGGGTGGTTAGTTCAGAGCTTAGAGAATGCATGCAGCCTGATATTGCAGCACCAGGAGTGAACATTCTAGCAGGATGGCCTTCAGGGAATTCATCATCAGATGTACCACCAGGGCAAAAGCCTTCAGGTTTCAATCTACTCTCTGGGACTTCAATGTCTTGCCCTCATGTGGCTGGAGTTACAGCCAATGTCAAGTCTTGGAACCCAGACTGGAGCCCAGCTGCAATCCGATCGGCCATCATGACCACAGGTCTTCACCTAAAATCAACTACTTGTCAACTCTCATACAAATTAAATTCTTGAACCTTGACTTAGTAATTTCATATTCCTTGGTCTTTTGCTGTAGCTACTTTGATGAACAATAATAAGAACCAGTTGACAACTGATTCGGGCTCTACTGCAACACCATATGATTTTGGAGCAGGAGAAGTTAATCCAACAGCTGCATTGCAACCAGGTCTGGTTTATGATGCAGGGCCTCAAGATTATCTGTTGTTTTTGTGTAACTATGGTTACAATACAACAACCATCAAGGCTATTAGTAATAACACACTTGCTGGATTTGAATGCCCAAAGAACTCTAGTAAAGACTTGATTTCCAATCTCAATTACCCATCAATAGCTGTCAGCAACCTACAAGGACAAGAGAAAAAGACAGTGAGTCGGGTACTGACCAATGTGGGAGCTGAAGAAATCACATACACTGTAAGTATCCAATCTCCAGATGGTGTAGATGTCAAGGTAGTTCCTGAGAAGCTTCAGTTCACAAAGAAAAATAAGAAATTGAGCTACCAAGTGACCTTTTCTATTAAGGATTCCCTAACAACTGAACTGTTTGGGTGGATTACTTGGTCAGATGGAAAGCAGAGAGTTAGAAGTCCATATGTAATCAGTAGCAAGCAATAAATGCTGGTATGAAAAATACCTTGATTAGATGAAATGCAACTTAGATCTATGATCTATCTATATGACCCATGTGTAGTATTCGATGTATTCATAGAATTTAAAATTATCGAATTTGATTGGCTGAATTTTCCTAAACAAAAAGTAGGAACTTCTGAGTTTGAGAGATGAAAATAAGCCGAGGGCTCTCTAGCAATAATCAATTATTTTAAAATATTCTCCTGAAACTGGGAGGAAACTAATGATGGCAATCTATATAGACAATTTATATATCCTATTATATGATTGATTTATCCTTTTCGTATTCTTTTATTATAAACCGATGCTACTTGGGGTATATATATTACATGATGGAGATAATCAAGTCTTGGTTGAAAGGAACAAATAGAAGAGAATTCTGGCGCAAAATGAAGTTGGAATATGCTTTTCAGGATAAGCATGGTCAGGAAGCACGCCCATGCTTCCGATTGTGCAGTTTTCAAGACTTAGAGATTTGTAGGCCAACTGAGGAAGCACACCAATGCTTATGCCCGTGCACTTCACTAAAATCAGAGCAAACTGGAGAGCATGGTTTTAGTGCCCCTAGAACTAGCATCCTCTAGAAGCATGGTCAGTAAGCACGGGCGTGTTTACTCCTGTACACTTTACTGGGAGTTTTAGAGAGAAAAGAGCAAGGTCCAAGTGTTCCTATCACCAGCATGGTCTCGAAGCACAAGCAACAAGAACGAGGGTGCTTATGCCCTTGCACTTTTCAGAATGGGTTACAATTGTGCCGAGAACAAGTTCCAAGACACCACAATAAAAGCACGGTCAAGAGCATGAATATGAGCACATTCGTGCTTGCATCGGGAATGATGTTTTTAAGCCCTAAAGTTAGGTTTTGGGGGGATCTTCTTCCTCTTCTATGGAGACAAGGGTTAGGACAGAGCTTAACACTATTCAGGGCTAGATTTGGGTGGAGAAATCATTGTGAAAAAGGAGGAATACCGGCAATATTATCATAGATTGCTCTTTTTACGAGGATTGTGAAGCAAGAAGGAAGTTTTATGGATAACACTTCTTTCTCTTGTTGGTTTTCTTTGATATATTGTAGCACCATAAGGGGCTAACTAGCATTCTGTACCTCAAATTATGACCCTCTACTTGAGATGTTTAAACTTAGTTGCTTTGATTATTGAGTTTTCTTGTGGTCTCCCTCTTGTTTATATTGGTTGTTTATCTTTGTGTTAATTGCCTTGATTTTGTATGTTGCAAAACTTGACATGGGAATTGCCACTAGCTGCATAAGCATTAATTAGGTGTGCATGTTCCCCGTAGTTGCAATTGCAGTCAAGAAGCATGTTAACCTTAGTTACACATCCGCTGCCTAGATGGTGATTAAGTGATCCATTTAGCTAGGGCACACATTAGGGAAGGGGTTGAGTCCGCTCCGAGCCTTGAGTGAGGTCATGCATTATCAAACCCTCCATAGGTGGTCACTATGGTGGACGGAGACGTACATGTGATAAGTGCTAATTAGATCATATTTTTTTATATCATTTACACTACATTTAGCATGGAATATGACATGTTTAGCACCACATTATTATGAAATTTCAATCTTTTGTTCACAATGACCTTTATTTCTGGTTTAGGGAAAAAGAAGTGAATACAGGGGCCTTTTGAAGTAAAACAGGCAAAGTTGCTGAATCAGAACTTCACAATTGCCATGGTGACCATTTATAATGCCCGTTTTCTACATTTACCACTCCGTTATGAAGCCATGATATCATGAAGTCATTGGAAGCGATACTGAAGTCACAACGGCCTCAAAACGACCATTGTGAAAACCCACAATGCCTGTGATATAGTCATACAACGGCCAGAGACCGTGCTAGGATGCGACTTGGAGCCTAAGTAACAACTTACTCACCACAAGCATCACAACACCCGTGGTGGGTTCGTGGAAGATCCAATCACTATAAATACCTTAGTTTTCTCTAAATTCGGGGAGACTCTTTTGTTGAATAAGTTAGGACAGCTGGAGTTCTGCAGATCTGAGTAGATGGAGACGAGTTTTTTTTTCAATATTCCATCAGATTCTGGCGGATTTTTTAAGATCACTTCAACGATCATCATCGGAGAAAGGTGAGCATGAGACAGTCTTCAATGATCATTATTAAAGGAAAGTGCGAGTGACACACGTCATCCAGACAATCTTGGGATCCTCTTACCCTCAACCTTGGTAAACTTATTGGAGAGAGTTAGTTTAGGAATTCTATTGAATGCTTATTTATTCTTGGTCTTATGGTTTTCTCTTGTTTTAATTTTCTATTTTAATTTATGATTCATAAGAATCTAATTCAAAGGGAATTGTATGTCTAGGTCCCTTAATTATTATTTGTGAATCTTGATTTTTTAATCCAATAAATCTTTCTAGTTTTTTAATATCATTTTTAAAAATCATTGCATGTGTGCTTAAATGATATTCTTGTTAATGTGGATGAGGATGATATACCCTCACATTAGGAGACCCATGTTATTTTAGATCTATGCATGCTCTAAAAGGTTAGGTATTGCTAGATCTTTGGATTAGGGATTGACTACCCCTTAGACTTAGGGTTTGATTTATTCTTTCTTGTGGAATTCCCGCACTTAAGACAAACATAGGAGGCTGGGGTAGAAGAGATTTCATCTTAAGTTCCTAGTTGCCAAGGGATTTGGGACTAGTAGGCTTTTAAATTCTCCCGATCCAATTCTAGAACACGATTGTCGCACTAAACATCTAGCATAAGTAATAATCAAGATAACTATCATACAACCTCTATACTCCTTCCAATTGTGCTTAACGATTCTCCAATTGTATTGTGTATTATATTGTATAAGTAGATTAAAGAAATGATATAAATGTTTAGGCTATTGATTAGGTTAAAAGAAAGTAATAGGAGATTATCTCCATTCCTAGGGAAATATGACCCACGTGATCACCCATGAGGTATTACTTTACGACTCGTACACTTACGGTATTAACAGACCAATTGTAATACTAATTGCATATTCACATGTTGAAACTTGCACATATTTGACATCACACATAAACCGTCTATCAACATGTAATCATTGCCTAGTCATTACATTTGTCAAGGGGATTAATCTGGGGTACTGTCCTTTCCACTGTTGTCTTTTCAACCCAAACCCTGTCTCTCTTTTCTTTCTCTTCCAGCATTTTGTTAATTATTTTAAATTAGACGTGAACTAATTTCTTGAGTTGGCTAGATATTAGAAATTGAGCAAGTATCAAGAACTATACCTGTCCTTAAGGACCAGTTCGGGTACACTTTATTACTTATACAACCTGTGTACTTGCAGTCATGCAAAGGGTGTATCTGAAATGAGATTAAATATTATATGATATATATAAACCTATAGCAACAATTATAATTGGCTAAATTTATCCTTAGCTAATTCCAAACAAGATTTGAAATTACCATCAAAATAAGCACATAATCAACAGAACGATAACAACTAAGTGTAAACTATATATTTCATGTCATTGAAATGCACGCTTGAGTTCATACTAGAGTATCATGAGATAAATTATATATGTATATTAGGAAGTGATATTATTTGAATACAAACATGTTCAAAGTAAAATGGAATGAGAAATATTTTCATTTTGTTAATGCAATTATACAGTTATCTTCCTTTGAAGTCATTCTTGATGTTGAATGTTAGCTAGCCTGATTTTCATTAGAAGTCCTTCTTGTGATCTTATATATTGCCATGTGGCAGATAAGATCCATAAAACTCTTGACGGGGAGAAAATCTATAGCCTGAATGTACATTGAATATCATTAGCTGAAAGTTGGACACTATAAAAATCAATGACACAACAAGATAATACTAAGGAAAAGATATAATTTAAATTAGTAATATAGTTTGAGAACCATTTCAAGATGTATACTTGAAACTTCTAATTCATGTAAGCAGATGTAAGGGCTAACGCAAGTGTACTCGCTAATCAAGTAGTAAAGTGTCCATGGAAGCAGGGTGTCGGTCCATAGAGAAGATTGAGATTACCAGTACTAATTCTAATCTAGAAATTTAGCCTAAAAGAAAGTAGTGGTGTGTGTGAACAATACTAAAAAGCAAGAAATGCAGAATAAAAGAAACCAAGGAGAGAAGGGTTACTCATGAATAGTATCCCTCTAGGGTTTGTTAAGTTCAGGATAAAGGTTATATAAACACGCAATTCTATTTGGACCAAGAGATTTCTTAAAATATACTAAACCCTTCTTGTAAAGATGAGTAGTAACTGATACAGTACAGTGTTGATACAGACACCCCACAATCGCTTTGCATTCTATGAAATCTCAATGTAAATTAATAAGAATTTCTGTTATAGATAATCCTTCTTGCGAAGAGATTATCCTAAATCCCATACAGAATAGAAATATGATTTCTCCTAAAATCTATTACCCGTAATTACAAAGAGCATAGAAATCACTTATTCATTCACTCGAGTGGATTGAGAGAGAATAACTCTCCAAAGTATCCTATTGCTAGTCTTACTCACAATCTCCTCTAATCACGACATGCCTATGTTAGGTGGGTATTTCTACTCATCACAAAGCATATCAAACATAATAATTAGAGCTTTTACCATGATCGTAATCAAGCAATACAAACACCCAATTAGATTCAAATAACATGGATTGCAATTAAGAAATAAATAAATCACCAAGATCCATAACAAATGTCAAATATGATAAAACCTTAGATTTCAACTATGCCTGAACATCTACTAAATTAGTCCTTCTTTAATGGAGGAAAAGCATTCAAACAACAAGACATGAAGAGAAATAAACTAGATATGAATACCTCTTCTTAATTTGCCAGAGGATGATCTCCGGAGAATACCCAAGGACCTTCCACAAATGCCGCCAAGCTAGTCTTGATGGCTACAACCCTTCCTCTCCAAGATGGTTAGGTTGAATCTCCCTCTGAAATCACCTTAAAAGCCCTAGAGATTCGCCCTTCTTCTTCTGCTTACTTCATCTCCAAATTAGAACAAAAATGCCCTAGAAACCTTCTTCAGAAATATTTATATTGTGCCACTTACGGGCTACTTACGTTGTAAGGACATGTGACAAACGGCCTATTGCGTATGTACCTCAAGTGCACGGGTTTGTCGAAGTAATAATACCTCGGTGAGTGGGTAGTCGAATCCACAGGGAATAGTGATTAGAAGCACAAAGATTGCTATTTAACTAGAATGAAGATGAATTGATAATGATGTGAATAAGAATCAATGCAAATAGAAATAAGGAAAGAAGGATGAGGTGCAAATAAAAGATAAGAGAGGCAATCGACGATAAATGGGGCACCCGAACATTACTCACCCTAGGACTATTGTTTCAAGTGTAAGACCAATCATTATGTTCCTTAACTAATGCTTAATGAGTCGTGGAGATCCTTAATCACACGGTCCCAAAACTTAAGGTCAACCGTGACTAACCCTACACTATGCCCCGTTGGAGAAATCTCTCAGTCTCAACACCTCACACAGTGCTAGGTTGCTTTAGGCTCTAGAGATTCCAAGTGATAAACCCTATTCCCTAAAATAGATCTAACCCTTTGGTCCAGGCGAAAGATCCCTAGTCATAACTAAGCCCCAAATACGAAGGATTACTTCAACGCTTCACTCTGTTGCTTGCACAACTAAGCCCCAACGGAGTTCGTCTCTTAGCACTTCACTCTATTGTGACCGCAAAGAACTCTTGGAACATGGAGGTAGGATAAATCACGCCGAAGGGGAAAGGGGATGCTCCGCTACCTCTTGACTCACACTGTCAACCCTTTCTAATCTAGTATTGTTTAACCCTCATGGTGTGTCACTCATCCACAATGATTACCAAAACGGATTCTCAACCTTAGTGTCACTCTAAGGGAAAATCAACTCAATAAGCACTCAAGATTGGAACTCAATTAAAACATCAATTAAAGGAAGCATAATAAAAAGTCAAGGAAACAACATCATCCTAGGATTTATAAGTCCAAGTACCCACTAGGAGTTTAGTTCTCCATGGAGAAAAATACAATCAATAATGAAATCAAAAGTAAAAATATGCAATCCATGAATAAAACCCATTTGTTGTTCTTGTCAATGGTCTTGTGGAGTGGCCGCGTCTTCTCCAAAGGTCCCCTCGTCAAGCCTAGGGAACACTTCGCCGGATCGATGCCGATGCAAGCTCCCCCAATAACTCTCTTCCGAAGGAAACACAATGTCAAAGGCCGTAAACCCCTCCAAAACCTAGCCAAAGCCTCTCCAAAACCCTAGCCGCAGGAGCCTCCAAAGGTGGAGAAAAGATAGCCAAAAGATGGAAAAGAGGATTCTGAAATCAGCCTGAAATCACGACTTAAATAGGGCAAGAATCGGGCATCCACATGGGCGTTTGAAATTTCCACACGCTCGTGTGAATCTCCAGGAAATCGATTTCCTGCGGCCTATGAACGGTAACTGCTACATTAAATTGCTATAGTGATTTGCTACAGTACTCCACCAAAATACTCCCGAATCCACATATTTCATCGAGACAACATAAACGGGCACACATATTTGACGATAATCTTGCTAGCTTTGTACAAGTCGGAATACATGAGTGTGATTGCCTTTGTGCCCCTCCAATTTGCATATTTCCTTAAACACCACGAAGGTTGGCACACACTCACACGTCTTTGAGCACAACTTGTGTCTTCACGTTTGTTCACTCCAAGATTTCATCAATTAAGTGTCCTCGCAATCTACTTTGGCTTCTTTCTTCTATATTTGTCTCCACAACCCTACATGCACAGAAGAACACAAATACACATGTATTAGCGATAAAATCTGAAAAAAGTAATGCTCATCGTAAGAAAAGAATACTTGGTATTACTAATACACAAGCACTTATCAACATGGTCGTAAGGGACTAGAGATGATGGGTCACGAGCCTTATGGATCACTTACGGTTGTAAGTCCCATCCGTAAGGTCTTCTATTATGGTCTAGCTTACGGTCATAAGTGCTGGACCATAAACTTCTCTATGTAGCCCTTGCGTCCACCCTTAAGGGCTTAAGCTCTACTCGTAAGCTCCTCTAGGTGGTCTTTATGGTCATAGTTACAAGCATAAGTACTACCTGTAAGTCCCTTTAAAAATCCATATGTTCCTCTTTATGGGTAAGTATACTCGCAAGTTATGTGGAGAAAGCTTAGGGTCGTAAGCCCGGCCATAAGGTGCCCATAAGTAATTTTGTTTGCCTTGTCCTTCTTTGATTGATGCCAAGAGAGTTTCATCTTTATTGTTTTGACTCTAGAACACTTCTTTCGGCTTTCTCATATTTAAGTACTACTCGAAGCTTGAGAATGTAAAATACACTATGTTTCACATCGAATTCCAAGATATAACTCTAATACATGCCTAATGAGTGTACAAAATGATATAAAATAATGAACAATTATACACTCATCAGCAAATTACTAAAGAATAAGAATGCTACACTTGAATCCATAGAGTAGATGTATCACCGATTTAACCAGCAAAATTGATATAATTGTACTCTTAACATTGTATAATTAGATTGCAATGACAATTTTGTGATTTTTTTTTGAAAATTATTGCAATAAATCTTCACAGAAAAAATGCCCCTTTGAGGGGAAAAAGATAAGTGATTTAACAAAGACAACAAAATAAAGTATGATATGCTAGTAACAGTAGTAAAGAATCCAACTTTAAATTTAATTTAGACACGAGTGAACAATATAAGTTAAGCAATATGTTTGTCTAGGAATGGTGGAAATGGGATATGATTGGCCACTATGCCACTACAATCAATTTTCAGCAATAGTTTTAAAAACATAAATTACTAGACTTTGAAAAAGACTAGCAAGTGTTCACAATATAAAGTCTAAATAGAAAGTTCATAAGTATGAAGATAACAACTATATTTGAAATCATTCATAGATAGATACTAGATTTCATGTTCCACAAGCATCAGGATTACCCAAGTGGAACTTGTGGAAATAGAAGAGGAAGTTTAGAAAATTACTCTCAACTATCCATGGTATATGACATGCCAGCAAAATTAGCAAAATTTATTTTAAAATAAGGATTTAAGGGGCAAAAATTTTCACTTCCAATTTAATAGAATTTCAGATCATTAAAATATGTAGAGACATAGATGGATGAACAAATGTGAATGAATTCAATAAATCAATAACTTAAACAAGAAATCAATAACCATCATCATCCAAAATAGAATGTAGCATGAAATTCAACCAAGAATGCCCCAAATTCATCATACAAATCACAAGAAAAGAAAAACAAAAAAAGAAATAATACATCAATATAAGACAAAGATACACAAAACAAAGACCAGCAAATAAATTATATTCTCGTCGATGCTAATATGATATTGATGACTTGAACAATGACTCAATATTATTCTCACACTAGGTTATGGGAGAAAACAAAAGAAGAACAAAGAAACTAATGTATTTAGCTTAACAACAAAACATTGAATTGGAACATGCATATAAAGACAAAGACTAACTTAATGCTTGCCAACAGCTAGCAGAGCACACAAAAGGTACAAGAAAAGTAAAGGATAGAGGCACATGCTATACTCGATTTAGTTTTGTCCAATTACGCATGAATTAACCATGCAACCTACACAGGATAGCCCACACTATGTTAAGAGTTAACCATACTTAGCAAACTTCATTATGAGTAACCTATGACTCCTTCAAAAGCTTTTTACCCTAAGAGCTTTATGGAAGTACACATGCTTATAGTTTGGCAGAGGTTTAATAAAGATGTTAGTGACCTGGTCGTTGGTGTTGTAGTGTAGTGCTTCAATTGTTCCATCTCTCACCAAGTCTCAAATGAAAGGGTACCGCATATCAATGTGTTTTGTTCTACTGTGCATGTTGGGATTCTGAGTAATGAAGAATGCTGATTTATATTATCATAGTGGATGATACGTGGCCTGAAATGTTTCTCATTTAGATCTTTATGGAGACACCTTAATCACACTGCTTCATAGGTTGCCAAGGTAATAGAGATATACTCTGCTTCAATACTAGATAGAGCTGTGATTTGTTGCATTATTGAACTCCAAGCAATTGTTGCAAAACCAAGAGAGAAAACCCATCTAGTTGTACTCTTTCTATCATTTGGCGAGCCACCCAAATCACTATCCATATATTTGACAAGTTTGAACTTATTGTTGTGCATGTAGTGAAGTCCATGATCCATTGTTCTAGCTTCATTATGTAATATTCTCTTGACTCCACCTGAGTGATGCATTGTGGGATCCCCTTGAAGCGAGAGTCCATTCCCATAGCATACATGAGATCCTGTCTTGTATACATGAGGTATAGTAGACCGCCAACAAGCCTTCATATCGTAAGGGGTTTGGATTGCTAGAGTTATCCTTTAAGTAGAGTTGAATGAGTGTATAATGTTTATGTATTTTATATCAATTTGCACACTCAGTTGGCATGTATTAGAATCATATTATGGAGTTCGATGCTAAATATAGCGTGTTGTGCATAAACAGTCTTAGGACAATGCTTAAAGACAAGAGAGAGAGAGAGAGAGAGAGAGAGAGAGCCAAAAAAAGCATTTCAGACCTTAAATGATGAAGTTAGAGCTCTCTCAGCAAGGCAAACTTGGTGGCTTATAAGCAGGTTACAGTCGTCCTTACCGCCATAAGTCAATTCCAGAAGACCTTGCGGGTATGCTTATGCCTGTAAGCTGGATTCAGAGCAATTTGGAGAACCTTACGAGCAAGGGTTATGCCGGTAAGGACTATCTAGAGGAGCTTTTGATCACAGCATACACTCATAAGGGTGGTCGCAATGAGTAGAATAGTGAAGCTTACAGTCCAACACTTATGGCCATAAACTAGACAACAATACAAATAGAAGATGCTATGGATATGGCTTATGGCGGTAAGTCATCCCATAAGGCTTGCGACTATCTTCTCTAGCTCCCTTACAGCCTAGCTGTTACGAACGTAAGTAGCCCATAAGCAGTTGAGTATAGATAGAACTTATAAGGATTTTTAAGCATCTTCTATTCTATTATTTTATTCTTTGGGGGAGATTCTTGGAGGCTAGGTTGAGGAAGATAAGAGGCGAATCTCCAACACAAAAGGAGCAATTTCAAGGGGGATTCAGATTTACATTCAAGGGGATTGAAGATTGTATCCGTGAAGCTCATCTTGGTGGCGTGCGTGGAAGCTTACCTAAGGCTTCACCGGTGATTCTTCATTGATGTAATTGAGAATGGGGTTTTCATGGCTTTTATATTTTCCTCTATTATTTGTATCTTGAATGCTTTCCCTTCATTAATAGAAGGCTAATTTGTAGATGTTTGGGTATAATTGAACTCTAGGATTTATTTTCTTGACTTTGGTTGTTAGATCTTTGATGCTTAATTGATTTCTTATTTATAATCATATTTATTTGAGTCTAATTATGTGATTGAATACTTGATTGCTAATGAGGCGAAAGCCCTAGCAATCATACTTGGTATTGCTATGTGATGAAAAGAAATTCCCACCTAGTATAGACTTACCTCAATTTGAGAGAATAGTGGGCACACCTCTGGTTAGGGTATCTAGGAGACTTTGTCTCCCAAAATCCTTCTGAGTGGATTAATGATGATTTTCATGCTCTTTGCAATCATTTAAAGCGGATTTTAGGAGAAATCATATTTCTGATCTATATTCGGATTAGGGGTAATCTCTATTTTTGGGGAGAGATTATCTACTTAAGATATTATCATTAGTCCACAATAAGGTTTCATAAATGTTAATGCGATTATGTGGATGTCTGTATAAAATCTACACATATTCAATTACACTTACCTTAGAAATCAAGGTTTTATATATTTCTGAAAACCTTTCGGGTAAAATAGGATTGCATGTTTAGACAACCATTGTCTTGTGCCTCATAACCCTAGAGGGATACTATGCCCAGACATTGCTTTCTTCCTTGCTTTCTTTAGCTCTCCACTCTGAAAGACTGTCTTAACATCTATTTGATAGATGCACCATCTTCTTAGTTCCTATGGTAAAGAATAGGTAAATAGTTTCTATTCGGGTGACTAGAGAGAATACTACTTTAAAGTTAATACCCTCTTGGTAAGAGTACCTTTTTGCAACTACTCGAGCCTTCTTTCTTAGTAGAGACTCATCTAGATTGAATTTGGATTTGAAGATCCACTTCAATCCGATTGCATGCTTTCTTTTAGGTAGATTGGTTAGCTCCCATATTTTGTTCTTATGAGTTGTACTCATCTCCTCATGTATTATTGTGATCCAGTCATCACTTTTAGTAACTTCTTCGAATGAGACTGGGTCTGCAGCTATTAATTCAAAGGAATAGGTGTTATTTATATCAAATAGATCTCTATACCTCACCGAAGATTCATCTTCTCCTTGTCCATTCACTGTTGGGAGATAGGTCATTTAAGTGTTGACTAACATTTGTCCGTTCATCAATAGAGTTCAATGGCTGAGAAGTATCCACCTGTTCATGGGCTGAGTTATCTTTCATATCATTGATAAAGATGTAGCTTGGTGTTGCTTTGGATGCTAAGGCATCAGTCTTCCTCTAATCCCATGCTTTATCTTGAAAAAAGCAAATGTCTCTACTGATTAGGACTTTCTGGTCTCAAGATCTAGAAGCTTATAAGCTTCTGAATACTCGTAGTAGCCAATGAAGATTCCTCTTTATGACTTGGCATTAAATTTTCTTCTCATTTGATAGTCAACCAAATCATGGCCCATGCTCCAAAATATTCTAAAGTGGTCAACTTTTGGTTTTGACCCGATGAGCGCTTCATATGGCGTTTGGTTTTTAAGTGCACTTGTCGGAGACCAGTTCATAATAGAAACAACGGTTACAACTATCTTTGCCCAGAGATTTTTTGACGTCTTCATCTCTTTAAGTATGGTTCTTTCCATCTCAGTCACCTTTTAATTTTTCTAACAACAAGGGAACACCTACAGTCTCACATATAACCCAGGATAGCGGAATCACCTTAATTTCTCTTGGGGAAATCAAGGGCAGCAACAGAATCCCACACCAGGATTTCCTCCTCACCTGCAAAATGACAAAAGATCCGCATTGGAGGAAGCACTTACTTGGTTCATTCAAAGCGCGGATATTAAGTTTCAGCAGTCCAAAAACTGATTCCAGAGCATAGAGGTATCGATGAGAAACTAGCAAGCTTCTCTTCAAAATTTAGAGAATCAGGTGGGGCAGATAGCTAAATTGTTGTTTGAAAGACCTCAAGAAAGTTTGCCGAGTAATATTGAAGTCAATCCCCATGAGTATCTCAAAGCTATCACTCTTCTGAGTGGTAAAGAAGTGCGGATGGGTAGTGAACGGGTGATGGAGAAGGAAAAGGCACCAAAAATTGACATTGTTGAGAGTACGGCAAAGGAAGAATAAGCTACTCCAAATGTTGAGAAGATAACACCACCACCGGTGAAGGAGTATGTTCCCCGTCTCCTATACCCATCAAGGTTGAGGAATGATCGTATGAACAATTCAAGAGGTTTTTGGATTTGCTGAATCAATTGTACATGAATGTACCATTTGTTAAAGCCTTGTATTAAATGCTAAAGTACGCTAAGTTTCTCAAGGACCTACAGTGAAGGGAGCTCGGCACTACTTCAGAATTAACTATTGAGGAAATAAAAAGATCCAGAGAGTTTTACTATCCCTTGTAACGTACGTGATTTGGTAAATGAAAAGGCCTTAGTAGATCTAGGTACTATTATCAATCTAATGCCTTACACCATGTTTATGAGACTTTGACTCACTGACTTTAAGCCAACTAGGATGACCTTGCAACTAGCAGACCATTCCATTTGGCATCCTAAGGGAATTATATAAGATGTATTGGTTAAGTAGACAAATTTATCGTCCTGGTAGACTTTGTGATTTTAGATGCAGATGAAGATGTTGAAGTGTCCCTCATTCTTGATAGGCCTTTCCTAGCCACCTCCCAAGCCCTAATCGATGTTAGCAATAGTAAGATGACATTTAGGGTTAGAGATGAGGAAGTCATGTTTGCTTTATCTGATGCCATGAAACATCCTTCTATTTTTGATGATACATGTTATTTTCTTGATAAGACTGATTCAATTATTGATGAATGTGTGCAGGAAATTTTTACAGAAGGAGTTTTGGAGGAGTCATTGGATGACTCTCATATTGAATGGACCACCTCTTTTTTTACACCAACATTAATTGAGGAAAACACAAGCAAGAAGCATTGGGGAGAGATTACTTCCCCCAAAAAAGGCAAGAGAAAACCTTTGCCCAAGGAGGTAACACCTGAGTCAGTCAACTACGTTGGTAAGTTTCTTATTTTCTATGATCTCACACTTGGGAACTATTTCAGAGACATTGATATTGGTTTTGAGTAGAGTTTTTATTTTGAACCTCCTTGACATGTGTATTATAAGTACATTAAGCTTGTGACGTTAAACAAACACTTCTTGGTAAGCAACCTAAGCAAAAACTTTTCGCATTTTTTTAAGTTTGAGTCTTTAGTAGTAGTTTTGTAGTTTAGCTTGAGTTAGTAATAATTGCTTGGCTTGTCTTGAATTTTCATTTGTTAGTTGGATGTTTGTTATCCTAGACACTCATTTTTTTGTGTCCCAGATCATATATGTACTTGAGCTTAATTTTAGGAAATAGAGAGCTATAAGCTTGAAATAGGGTTGTAAGCCTAAAACAGAGAGCTTTACCAGCAACTTACACCTGTATGCCACCCCGCAAGGGGAATACAGAGAGGCTTATAAGTGCACTTACAACCCATAAGTCCCGATGAGCATAGTTCAGTGGTTCCTTACGGGTGTCTTATGCTTGTAAGTAAGGTTGTAACGTTCATCCAGAGTACTTTATGGGTAAATCTTAAACCCTTACAGCCCGTAACCTCCATGGGATACAACCTAAGTTCCTTACGGGCACTTCATGCTCATAATCGAGATCGTAAGAGCAAGATAGAGAACCTTACAAACTACAGAATTAAGTCTGTTACGGTCGTAAACTAGGTTGTAAAGGAGATCTACCCTTACGGGGTAGGCCTTACAACCGTAAGCACCCCATAATTATTTTTTCAGAGAGACTTACAATCTTGGCTTATGCTCATCAGTAGCTCGTAAGCACCTAGGATTTTAGCGCCGTCGGTGACCTTTGATCTTCATTTTAATTTGATTTTCACCGGATTAAGGTTGCCGGTGCTTCATTCTCATCCCATTCTCTTTCCCTCATCTTCCTCTGTGGTTTTTGAGTGTTTTTGAATGGGGTTGGACAGTTTTGAAAGCTTTTTACCGGCCGGATTCTCTTCTTCTTCTTTGCCCCAAAGGTGATCTTTGTTTTCATGATTCTTGAATCTAATTGATAGAAATGTTGCATGAAAGTGATTGTTTGAATGTTTAGAAAAACATGAATGTTGTTTTAAATTCAAAACTTGTGAAATTTTTAGCTCCATTGTACCGAAGGGGTCCTTACAGCTTGAGCCTGTGGCTTATGGCCGTAAGGATCACCGTAAAGGTGATTTTCCCCGTAGCTTAGGCCATAAGCCTTCCCATAAGTAGGCTATAAGCACTCATGATTTAAGCAAATTTTGTATTTTTGAGTCTAAACATTGTACTTTTCTTGTGCAGTATGGCTAGAGCAAAGAAGGTCATAGCTCGGCCGGCCTAGATGGGGAGGACTGAAGCTTCTACGTCTGGCCTAGACAGAGAAAAGGATCCTACCCCCTCCACCCCTGCTCCACCCGCTTTAAACCTACTTTCTCCATGACTCATTTCCGAGAGTGATATACCCACGTGAAGACAAAATGGTTTGGTTAGTCACATTTTGTCAACTAGCTAGTGCTTGCACACTTTAGTCTGGAGAAGAAGGTTTGCGGGATGATGGACTTTGGTGGATGGAACCGGCTTCTTTCCATTGTAGAGCCGGTTTGCTATGATGTCACTTTAGAGGTACTTAGCACCTTTGAGGTTGATAAGATTCCAGTAAGGTTCTCACGACTCGGGGCAATACAATTTTAGATTTTTGGATAGCCCCGGCATTTGAGTTACACCGATTTTACTGCAACCCATCAATACGAGGAGCTCACCATCAATTTCCCTTTAGGGATGACAACAAAGGGGGTGTGGCTCTACCTTAGTCGAGGCAAAGCTATGAGCCAGGACTGACGAAGGCATCTCACCTCATTCGTCCAGCTCGCAGGTATCCGCACGCTGTTTTTCCCCGCTCTATTGCAGGTCGTGTAGATAGTATCAGGGTGGTGGGTGACAAGAGTTATGCTTTTGCAGAGTATGGTGGATCGCCGATCCATCCACTTAGGACATGTTTTAGTTGATTTCCTTGCACATGAGGGCCAACACGTGCGCTTGAGCGCCATTTTCTCCAGGCCATATGTCACATGACTCGTGCGAGGGATAGGACTCCTTGAGCATCTCGAGGGTCTCTCGGCTGTCAGCACCCCAGCTCCTTTAGGAAATGAGACTCTTTGCTTTGTGGGGATGACCATTCAGCGAGGATCTCGGTACATCCTCTTCCCAGGTCAGATCGAGTAGCCACCAACATAGGGCAAAGACGTAGGAAAGGAGTCATATGATGGGTCTAACCGTGAGTCTTCCCTCCTATAGGCCATAGAGCCAATAGGTCCATCTAGCCGAGCAGCTCATCCTAGACACAGCTCAGATATATAAGAGATGTAGGCTGAGGTGAGACAAGTATAAGAGGACTAGCAGGGCATTTAGTTGACAGTGGCACAGATGCAGGGTAATCTTCGCCATTCCTTAGATATTCTGGCCAGAATGGTCCCTTACCCAGCTTTAGTTCCTCCAGAGCTGACCTGTCCTTCATCATCGTATCCACTGATCGAGTACGCACCTTCCGACACCGCCTATCATTGATTTTATTTTTTTATCATTTTGTATTTTTATTATCACACTTTGTATTCAGTATTCTGGTAAGGGTTGGTCCTGCCTATTTTGTACTTATTTTTCTTAGACTTTTAGTGGATTTTTATTTTTTGTTTTGTTATTTTATTTTATTGAGCATTAATGATCTATCCTTATACTTCGCAGGACTCATTTGCAATATCCAACATCCTCAATTATAAAGGAGATGCTTACTCCATTATTTCTTGACCTTGAGTGACCCCCAACTGCTGCGAACACCAATGGACACATTAGGCCACCTCCAAGAATCATGACCTTTTCAAATTAAACCGGGGAAGTAATCGTATTCCACTCCTTTCCTATTTTTTTTACATTGTTTTGCGTGCTTTTATTTACAAATATCGAGGATAATGTATGAATTGAGTGTGGGGAAGGGGTTTAAGTTTCATTATTAACTCTTTTACGTGCCAATATTGACTTATGACGATGCATTTGAAATATAATTGGAGTTTTAAGTATTAGGGTGGACACATGCAAGTTTGTTCCATTTTGAGTTCTATTTTTTTTAGTGTGCACTCTATTCTTGGTGATTTACCTAATTAGAGCACACAACTTCTCTATTGTAACAACTTAAACCCATGTTGGACTTCTTTTAGTTCTGTTCATTGTACTTCTTATGGTTCAATTGAGAAAAATTTTTACAAATTGTAAAGAATTTTTTTTGAAAAATAAAAAGAAAAGAGAAAAGTTGAGAAACAGAAAGAGCTACCACTATTAGAAGTGTGAAGCTACTCTCGATAAGTCGGATACTATATATACCCTAATGAGAGAAAGAGCTGCCTTTTTGGGTGAGCGAAAGCTATCGTATTTTGTGTAAAAAGATGTGGAAAGAGCTACCTCTCTTATGTGTGAAAGCCACTCGATAAGTGCTCGTGGGAAAGGGCTACCTTAGGAGATGTGTGAAGCTACCAATATGCAAATAAGAAGTTTTTTATGAATTTTTGCTAGTAAAGTCCTCTACGTTAAAAGAAGTGAAGTAGAGAGTTGTAACGTAGACACAATGATAATCTTCAATAGGGTGTTCACAATTTTTTTGGAACTTGAAGTTTTAGCATTCTTGTATTGTGGAAACTCAAATTACTAATGAAACTCCCAAATTCTTGAGCACCAGAAGTCTTGTACTTTCTCTACTTGGTTTGTAATTGTTTTATTTTTGCTTAAAGACAAGAAAAGCTATAGTATAAGGGACTTTGATGAGTGTACAACATGCATATATTTTATACCAATTTGTACACTCATCTAGCATGTATTAGAATCATATTATAGAATTTGATGCTAAATCTAGTGTGTTTCTCATTAACAGGCTTAGGGTAGCACTTCAAGATGAGAGAGAGCCAAAATAAGCATTCCAGACCTTAAATAATGAAGTTGGAGCTCTATCGGCATCATTTGAACAAGTATAAGGCAAACTGGGTGGCTTACAGGCAGCTTACAACCACCCTTATGGTCGTAAGTAGATTCTAGAGAACCTTGTGGGCATGGTTATGCCCTTAAAAGAGATTCAGAACCAATTCAGATGATTTTACAGGAAAGTTTTATACCTGTAAGGATCATCCAGAGGAGCTTATGACACAACATACACTCGTAAGGGCATTCACAAGAGATAGCATAATCATATTCATGGTCCATCGTTTATGGCTATAAGCTGGACTGTAACACAAGCAGAAGAACTTACGAACATAACTTACAACCGTAATTGTTCCCGTAAGGCTCGTGATTATCTTCTCCTCGCTCTCTTACAGTCACATCCTTATGCCCGTAAGTAGTCTGTAATCAGTCGGGTATAAATAGACATGATGAGAATTTTGAGGGCATTCATGTTTTTTTCTTTTGGGTGTTTTTTGGAGGTGAAGTTAGGGATGATAAGAGATGAATCTCCAGCACTTAAGGGGCAATTTCAAGGGAGATTCGGATCAACATTCAAGGGGATTGAAGATTGTAGCCACCAAGTTCACCTTAGCGGTGTGTGTGGAAGCTTTTCTAGAGTTTCTCTGATGATTCTTCATCGCAACAATTGATAAGTGGGTTTTCATGGCTTTCATGTTTTCTCCTAATATTTGTATCTTGGATACATGTCATCCATTAATTGAGGGCTAATTTGTAGATGTTTAGGCATAGTTAAACTTTAGTGTTTATACTTTTGACATTGGCTGTTGGATCTTTGATGATTTAATTATTTTCTTAATTGCAATCATTTCTATTTGATTCTATTTATGTGTTTGAATGCTTGGTTGCTAATGAGGCAAAAGCCCTAGCTATCATGTTTAGTTTGCTACTTGACGAGAAGAAATTCTCACCTAGTATAGACTTGCTGCATTTCGAGAGGATAGTGAGTATGCTTCTAGTTAGGGTACTTTGGAGACTTAGCCTTCCGCAATCCTTTCGAGTGAGTTAGTGATTATCCTTATACTCTTTGCAAACATGTGGAGTGGATTTTAGAAGAAATCACATTTCTACTCTGTATTTGGATTAGGGGTAATCTCTTTCTTTGATGGAGATTATCTACTTAAGAGATTATTATTAGCTTATAGTGAGGTTTCATAGAGTGTTAATGAGATTGTGTGGATGTCTGTATTAGCTCTACACCTATTTAGTTACTATTTACTTAAGAAATTGGTGTTTAGCATACTTTTGGAAACCTCTCGATTCAAATAGGATTGTGATGTGTTCTTCGCAAGTGTATGGGTTGGGTCGCACACAAGTAATATGGTGGTACCCTGTTAGGGGTTGGGTTATTGAACCGCAGGGACTGGACTTAAAGTACTAATCTATCTTCTGATGTTCAGTCTAACAAAGATTGGTAAAATATTTAATTAAGAACTAATAGTGAAAGAGTGAATGATGGTAGAAATAGGGGGATTAGGATTGTGTTTTCAACTACAAGAGAGCAATGCCCCGGGATGACCCCCATGAGTTATAGTATGCTGACTTGATTCAAATGGTTACCAGGTACATTCTATAATTCAAGTGTGTGATCTAAAGCAATGTTGCATCTATGGTTCTCAAACACACCAAGTAATGCCAAGATATTACTAAGGCAGCTGCGCAATTCAAGCCATCAAGATATGCGAACACAAGATTAAACACAAGAAACTCAAAGAACTCCGTAATCATTAACAATGAAGTAGTTAAGCATAAAAAACCACAAAGTTCAACATCCCAGGGCACCGTGGACTGTTAGCCCCACATGGATGGGTACAACAAGAAAGACATAGATAAATAGCAAGAGAAAGAAGACATGACTCCCTTCTACTCAAGATGATCTTCCTTGTCGAGCTCCGTATGCTTAACCCCACTTTTCTTGTGCCTCTGACTCCTCTTTTATCACCTTAGAGGGTGTGGTGAAGCCTGATCATTGCCCTCTTCGGAGTCCTCCTGCTGGAGAGTTGAATCCCTAAACAAAGATAAGGACAAACCCCAAAATCTGGAGTTAAAAATGGCTGTCTTCGAGATCGACAAGGTCTAAGCACGATTGTGCTTCAACCGTATTTCCATGGACTGTCTTTGAGTGAATCGGTTAAGTGCTAGCCTGAGATTTTCAGTGAAGGGAAGCGTGGTCATGCTTGGTGTATGTTTCCCCTATTGAGAAGAATCAAAACTCCAGCCTGAGATACTCAGGGGAAGGGACACGATCGTGCTTCAACCGTCACTACACCGATTTTTAATTTTAGAGGCATATTTGTAGAGGGGTTTTTAAAAACAGGCTCCATAAATGAAATTAAAATAAAATCACCCAGTTTTACAGCCGGTTTAAAACAACCACATGAAAAAGTTGGATTTTATTCAAAATGTTCTCTGGTTTTCTTCATTTGCTCGAGCGGCGACCTTGAGGAGACATCGCCTAGCCATTCTTCTTCATTTGCCGGTGAGATATCAGAACCCTAAGCACCACGGCTCCCTCTCCCCTCCCACTCCCCTTCGTTTTCTCCTCCTCGCATCGACTCTCGCCGAAACCCTAAACCTAATCCTCGACCCAGCTTTTCCTCAGGCGATAGCGGCTGGTTCTCCAGCTATGATGAGATTTACACCGATCTCTTCGACCAAACCTCTTCTCTTACCCTTAACTATTGAGACGATGATGAGACCAAAACCCTAAATCCTCCTTCACCGGCTCATCCGATGCCATTAACCTCAAGAAGGAGGTGGAGAAATTGGCATTAAAGGAGAGCTTCGTGATGGTGAAGAGATCTGACGACCCGTGCTTCGATTTCTGGTGATCCATGGCGAAGATGATTGTGGAGAAGGAACTGTACGAGCCTTGTGATCTCGAAGAGCTCTTGCATTGCTTTCTCTCTCTCAACTGTCACCATCACCACTGTGGCATCATCTCCACCTTCTCCGAGATTTGGGATTCTCTCTTTCCTGCCACCACTGCCGGCGAGCAACACCCTCGAGGTTCACTGTTCTTCTCCTCATCTTTGATCATATACTCTCATAATTTCATAAAAAATATTATGTTTTAATAAAAATAATAATAATATTCGTATATATCCTCCTAAAAAATTATATTTATGTCATCAACCCTTCAACAACACTGATATTAATATTATTAAAAAAAAAGAAACAAAACTTCCATTTTTCCTTGTATCACAGATTCACAAAGTTATATTTGTGTTAATATTGGTGTTTTAGTGGAGGTTTATAGATGGTTACTTGACGTAGTGGTTTATTTATTCACTGACAGTATGATCATACTCACAAATGTTTTAATGCTAATCTGATTTTAAACTAGTGTGTATTTCCATTTTTGCTCACTAGAACATGCAATTGACTGTATGATCATTGTAAACCATTGAGCATGCAAATCTTTTAACATTGCATCATAATCTGACTTGTTTGATTATTATAATTAGGTTAATTGGTAGGTCTTCCATTGATGAACACTTGTTGTTTAATTTTGTTGTACTCAGGATGAGTTACAAGTGGTGTTTTCTAACCTAGAGGATGTGATACTGAATGGCAGGAAGAAATAATTCTAAACCCCACTTGCAAATTGGGAATGTATATATATATATATATTGGTAAAAAAAAAATGTAATTCTTTGGTATTCTATTAAGTGGAATTTGCTATTATTATGATATGAAGGGATTATGTGGTGAAGATAGTAGCTTTTTCTTGTTGTGGTGTATCCTAGAGTTATTTGTTTTGTTTTCTTATTTTCACGTAAAAATGTTTTGAGGTAGTTCTCACTTGATGTTTTGTTCATTTAGGTTTTGGGTATATGCTACTGTCTATTTCTTTACAGGACATCTAACTTTATATTTTGTTGAAATAGGTGGCCAAACAAGCACCATATATTCTTTTCGTTCATCCCTTATTTATAAGGACTTGTGGTTCATTTGTGAAAGTTTTCTTTCTTATTTGGTAAATGTTGTTACTAGAGGATCTCTTTACTGAGCCTTCAGATATTCTCTTGTGGATATGTTGAGAAATATGGAAAGCAATTCTTCACTGGATTGTATTTCATATTTTATATAAAAGAACAATAGCTGCTATAATATGATTCTGACAATATCAGGACAATGTGTAACTGCAAAAGATTTTTTTCTAAAATATTGACTGAATTGGTATACTGCATCATTTCTCTGAGCTCTTTGCATGCATGCTTGTTTGAAGCAGAACTACTGATTTCAATTGGACAAGCATACTAGTGCTCTAGTTAGGAGGGAAAGAACATAATTCTGGATGTTTTCCTGCTTATCGTAACATATGTAACTATTTTTATGAACCTTGGATATTCTGTTGTTGATATGTTAACCAAGTCGAAAGCAATCTCGGATTGTATTCTCACCGAAATAACAATAGCTGCTATAATATGAATATTATGTTGTAGGGACAATTGGTAACTACATGAAACTTGAATTTTTCTCTCAAAAATATTGATCGCTTTGCTATACTCGCAACATTTCTTTTGAGCTCTCAGATGCATACTTGCTCAAGCAAAAATTTTTTTCTAACATCAACAATATGGCTAAGGATTCTGTGGTGGTTTGATAAGCATAATGATAAGATATTTTAGAGGGAAAGAATATAATTCCATATGTTTCCCTATTTATTAATACATTTTTAATTACAAAGCGAGCACTCTAAAGTACTTGGTTGCTTGGACGGCTCTCTTTAATCGGTGTTACCTTTTATTTTAGAAGTTATATTAGTTGAAGTAGACTAACTTTCTGTGTGTCGTACAATAAGCTGGCTATCTTTTGTATTTTTATACACCTCCAATCAAAGTGGGACCTTTTCCCAACGATACCAAACCCTAGTAGGGAAATTCAACCTAGAAAAACAATAAGGTTGTAATTGTTAAACTTGTTTTTGGGTTGCCTATCAAGTAGAGTGGTTGAAGTTGAAGGCAAAACTTTAAAATGTTTGTGGAATTAAGTGCTAGGTCATGGATATTAAACTTAATATGGGTTGCTTTTTAACTCAGATGCAGCCATATTGGAGATACTACTTCCCAAATACCCAAGCGATTATTTATGTTGTCAATTCAAGTGATGTTGATAGACTAGTCATTGCTAAGGAAGAATTTCATGCTATTCTAGAGGTATGCAACATGTTTGTGTGATACTCTGTCAATTATGGCTAAATTTTACTTTTTTAGGTGAACTTTTGTTAATTTTCTAAGTCACCTTTTTTCAAAAAAAATAATAATAATAATCATTTGTTATTTTGACAACAAGCATGAGAAGGAAACTGTGATCCACCCAAGCATCACATTTGTGTTGTTGGGGACAAATCAAGTAGATCAAATGAATGATTGTAGCATGTATATTTTAAAATAGTTGGGATAGTTTATATTTTTTTCATGCCATTTTTTTATTTTTTTAATTTGGAACTTTGTCTTGCAAAGCGCATTTCATTATCATTTATGATATTTATTGCTTACCCACAAAAATGATAGCAGGGAGTTAAGTTTTTTTCTTTCTTTTATATCTCTCCCGTGAGGATGAGCTAAAAGGTGTTGTGGTCCTAGTATATGCGAACAAGAAGGTGTGGATAATGTTTCTGCTTTTGATTTTATTTATTTATTTTTTGTTTGCATGCTTGGACTTACAGGTTTGTCTGCATGCTTTCTGGGAATCATATTTCAATCAACTTTTACTTTTAGCGGGGATTATATTTTAATAATAATATAACTCTCCTATAAACTCCAAAGTTTTCTCTTCTAAGATCTTTTGTACTTATCCTGCTAGTCTCTAGCTAATGGCAGATGCATAAGCATATAGATTACAAAGTCTACATCATCTTGCTTTGCATCAAGTCTATATAAAATCTATTTACTATGTGTTCTGTTGGTAATTTCTTCTTTCTTACCATGTTAGGAGCGTTTTGGATGCTAAACTCTTCAAGTACGTTGATGATACTTATCCCAAAGGAACTTGTGCAGTTTATTGCACAAAAGGGAAAGTTGTGGATGGGCCTGGTGCCAGCTTTGAGCTCTCTGTGGTTATTTCCGCTGCCAGACACAACCCACAAAACTTATGATGTCTTATACTAGTCTCCATTTTTTTTTCTTTACTTCTATTTGAGGACTTGTTGAATGTAGTATATTTCTTTGAATGGGTAATCTTTCTTGAAGGCAGTTTTTTTGGTGGCTTCCTAGGATATTCTTGTAGATGTTGTAAGCATGCAAAAATCATATTATGTTAGATATTAAAATATGGGTTACCATACTGCCATGTTAAGCATGAAAATATAATGATGTTACAAATAGAAAATTTACCTTGATTATCTTTATTGTATTTGGATTCTAAAGAGTTAAAATAAAATAAAATAAGACAACACATGTGAGAATATATTTGGTTTCTTGTGAATTTTCTGATCAGTGTTTAAATTATCCAACAATGGGAGTTGGCGTTCAATTTGGAAGGTGGAGTTCAAGGATGATTTGCAAGTTGTAGAATTAAAAGTAAGCCTGCAGGTATTCTGAACTCTGGTTACTAGGCTATATTTGAAAGAACTAGTGTGTTGCAGTAAATGCATGTGTCTTACTGGCTGAAATCTCTTAAGCATAGATATGCCTTGTGTTAATTCATTTCTTATTGATTGTTGATCGTGCAATTTTTCTATTTACCTAATTGTTCTGTACCCAATTTGTCTGCCATGTGGCTGCTCACTACTTTGAAGAAGGAAACATCCATCTTGACTCCAAGAATGAGTGCAATGACTCTACTATATTTCAGGTCATATATCTTGAACTCTATTGAACTTAAATGCATAGCTTTCCTGTTTTTATTTTGTAGTTGTATTTTTGGTCATTGATGTTGGTCTACAAGTTACTTGGTAAGACAAAAAAATGTCAAAAATATTATGAACTTTGGTGGTGGACAATTTTAATTTAATAATCTCACTCAATGATAATTATGTTAAACACACAGACGATTGCATGCACACACATTATTGAAAGAGCAAGATCTTTTCTTCGTTCTAGAATTCATGTAAGATCTTTGCTCATAGCCTTGTTTGCATTTCATGTGTTGCGGTTCACTAGTGTTGCATTGCAGCAACAAACATTCACTAAGTAGAATGTTTGTTGCTTGTAATTATTCGAATATTCCTATCGGATTAAGTTATAACTTTAGCCTATTATGTCCTTCACACAACCTGAACTGCTAGCTTCTTCAGTTGGAAAGGGTTTTTTCCACTAAACTATTAATTGGAGGTGATAAAACAATTTTTATTTTTTTCTCAATGCAGTTACTCCCTTCTGTGACCATTGCCACTTTGTTTCTTGTCTTCTCTCTCTCTTTCTTAATTTTTTCATATGGAATTGGATAACAGTAAACTGTTTGCTGCTTGTAAAAACTTTTAAATATTCAACATATTTCCATCTTACACCTACATTATACATTTGCTTCTAATTTGCTGTAATATCTACTTATAGATGATGTGGTATTGACACATTAAGATTTATCTTTCTCCAATCACCTGAAGATAGTGTAATCTCAATATTGAACATGATTCGTCAGCATGAGATGGAATACTTGTTGTCACTTGAGGCTTTCCCATTACTCTATGGCATTTAATTTATGGCAATCTCAACAATGAACAAGAGAGGATCATTTTATTTACTATAAATGACATTTCTTTCTCTTCCCCATACAGGCCTCATATCTAAATTTATGATGATGCCATTTTCAAGGTAACATTGATTGGTCAGTGCCTTGAATGTTAATTGAGAGTTGCATTGAGAAAATCATTATCATATTTGTGTAGCATTGGTTATTGATGAGCCAATCCTTGTTGATTCATAAGACTGATTGTTTTGAGGCAATGATGAATTTTCCATTGTCATTCATTTCTATCCAAATCATTTTATTCATAAGTAACCATAAACTTGAAACATGTTTAAAAAATATTTCAAACTATATATGCTATAGATTTTATAATTTAGCATTTAATAGTTTTTTACTTGATTTTAATTATAATTATTGCTTTTTATTTGATAATGTTTGTTTACTTATGTAGGAGAATTCATGGCTAAAGATCAAGAGGGTTGAAGATTAAGAGAATTCATGAATCTTTTTACTTTGTGTAATTAAACAAAAAAATATTTTGTAATAAAAGTACACAAATGGTGTAAAACTCTTTACATTTTGTTATTAATCAAAGCACTTGAGCTTGTCAATAAAAGTCAATGAAATATGAATTTAGCATACTTTTGAATGAATTGAAGGATTCATGTTTTTTATTTGCAGGTTAAATAAATTTATTTATTATTAGTAGAAAATAAATTAAAATCAATTCAATTGAATAATTTGAGGCGAGTTATAACTCGTCTCTAAAAATATGAACATGTTAGAAAAATAATAGATTTAGAGGCGGTTATAATGGCCTCTATACTTAATATCATTACTAAAGAGGCGGTTATAACCGCCTCTAAAACTATTATTATTTTTTTTAACATATTCATATTTTAGAGGAGGTTATAACCGCCTCTAAATCCATTGGTAAGAGATAAGAAATCATTAGCTTTCGAGGCGGTTATAACCGCCTCTACGCTTGTTGTTAAAACGCTTCTATAAATAAAAATTACCCCAACGGTTGGTACAAACCGGCTCTAAAGTGTAGAGCCGGCTTGATACGAAGCGGTTTAGAGGCGGGTGAAAAAATCAACTCTATAGCTATAGAGGCGGTTAAAACCGCCTCTATAGGTCTTGAAAACCGCCTCAAAAGCCTTCTTTTGGTGTAGTGCGTGTTCGTCCTGGTGTGACACCCCTGTAAGTTTCTTCACCTGATCCGCAATAGATCGGGAGATTCAGGGGGACAGAGCACGACCGTGCTCTGGTCGTACTAAGCTTGAACACTTAGCAATTCTTCCATTTTCTCTCATTTGGTGACTGGATTCACTCCTAATTGAATCAAGCTCCTCAATTCCTGCATCATTAACGAAGATACCCAGAATATCATCGAATGTATACAAAGATGTGCTAAAAGGTAGGCAAAAGTATAAATTGAGGGTAAGAAAATATGATATGAATTGCACTCATCAGATTGCATGCATAAACAACCTTTGTCTAGCACTTATAACACTAGAGGGATGCTATGCCTGGACATTGCTTTCTTTCTTAACTTCTATCCTATTATTTTCTGTATTTCTTATGTTTGTTTTCTTTTGTTCACACACATAACAATCGATCACTTAGGCTTTTTTTGGTGTTTAGGGTTACTACTAGTATTCACTTTCTTTCTTGTGGATTGACACTCTGCATTCACGCACACTTTATTATGCAATCGACACATACACTTGCATCCTTATCAGTGTCTTTGATAGCACAGTCTCCATTAGATCAACTAAGTAGTTGGAGGACATGAGTTGGCCCACACTCAATAAGTTTTGGGCCAAGTTAGGTGCATATTGGACACTAGTCTAGAATTTAGTTATCCTTAAACTTGATCAAAGAACCATTATTCTGATTCTGGCAACTTGCAAGGTGTTACCATCGCCAAGCCTAATAGCTTGACATGGTGTTTCTTCTATGCCTCGGAAGAGTTCCTTATTTCCTGTCATACCACATACCACCAGCTTTAGCATTGGATTCATTACTTGTAAAAAATAGTAAACCTCCATTGATTTCCTTCGCTTCTTCAACAATGCTGTCCTTTTTGTTTTTATGCCAATATTGGGCTTTCATATGACAAAACTTCTTGCAGATGAAGAAATGTATTGCTTTGTGTTGCTTTTTGGTCTAAGTGGAGTGATTAAGCTCCAAGCTTTATCCTCGACTACAATCCTGAGCTCTACCATTATAGAATCTATGCCCATGACCTTTTCCTCCATGGCTGTTTTTTTTCTCCAAACAGTGAAACCTTGACATGCAAAGCTCTCTCCTCCTCTTATCGTCCAGACAAGTTGAGAATAAATTCTTGGCTCTTTAATGAGCCATTCAACTCATCAACTGTGAGTGTGTTGAGATTCTTTTCCCCTATAATAGAGGATACAACGAGAGTAAACTTTAGAGTGAGGTTTCTTAGTATCTTTACAACCACCGCTTTCTCCGGGAGCTCCTCTTCAAGCATCCTAATGCTATAAATGATGTCAAGAACTCTGCTCACAAATTCTTAGACGGTTTATCATGCTTCATATTGGCAGTTTCTAGCTCTTGGAGTAATGAGTGTATTTTAATTGTGATGATATTTTGTTCCCCTAATATTTAGTTTTTAATATCTCCTAAGCCTCTTTTGTCATTGAAGCTTCAGTGATTTGGATGAGAACTCTCTCATTCAATGCTTGTTGGATCAAGTATAGCACTTTTTCATCTTTCTTCATGCTTTCATTGAGTCTATTATCATCTTCTTCCTCACGATAACCTTTGTCAACAAGGTTCCAAAGATCCCTCGACCAAAATAAGGTCTTCATCTCAAGACTCCACAAGTTGTAATTTTTCCTTTTAAATAGAGGTACATTTACCTGTGAGGAATTGGAGGATGAGCAGCAACCATCCATAGCTTGTTGTGCTCTGATTCCACTATTATGATATTGAAGACTTGAATAATGACTTAGTATTATTCTCACACCATGTTATGAGAGAAAACAAAAGGAGAATAAAGAAACTATTGAAGACTTGAATAATGACTTAGTATTATTCTCACACCATATTATGAGAGAAAACAAAAGGAGAACAAAGAAACTATTGTATTCAACTTAAGAACAAAACATTGACATGGAAGATGAATATAAAGAGAAATATTAACTTAATGCATACCAACATGGCAATTGACAGAGTGCACAAAAGGTACAAGAAAAGTAAAGGATAGAGACACACGCTACACCTGATTCACTCTATCCAATCAAGCATGAATCAGCTATACAATGTATATAGTATAACCCACACTATGTTAAGAGTCAATTATAGTTAGCCCACTTGATTCTGAGCAACTTATAACTCCTTTAATAGATGCTCCCAAGCCCAATTCAAATAATGACGAGGAAGGTGAAGAGACCATACATAGCCGCTTATGCAACCAAGGCACCCACATCACCAATGCTAGCATCGGAGGCATCAAATGAGCTACCTGTACTAGAGACATCTATTACATTGTGATTCAAGCCAAGGGTTGGCTGATATTGATTAAGTAGAGCATCATGGAGTTATATGAGGGCCAACACTAACTGTTCGAGCGTCGAGTGTCGAGTGTCGAGCGTCTTATCCCTCCTACCGCCAATCATTTGGCATCCTCGATATCTCCTATCTTACCGATGAGCCTAGTTGACTCCCTGGGTCCAACATTAAATAAGCTTGCAACATGAGGTGTGGATTGTGTCTATATATACACATATGCATATATTTCTTTTCATTTTATTTCAATTAATCATTTCTATCATTTTGTTTTGTCAGTTAAGAAGGCCTTGCCTCGCAAAACTTGTATTTTTTTCTTAGTGATCTTTACTTTCATTGATTTTTTTTTTGTTATGTTATAATGCACTCTTTATATCTCGCATGACCTGAGTTAATGTGAGGTAATCTCTCCAATTGGTAGAAACATGCCCCATATAACTCATTGGAGTTGGCCATGTACCCCACAATCAATAAGAGTGAGCCACGTCTTGATTTGAGGATGAAAGGGATTAGTTTCACTTTAACCAGCAGGGAAAGTAACAATTTCACCTTCTCTACTTACTGTAATTTCAAATACTTATATCTATGTGCTTAATTTCTTGCATGGGGTAGAATGTATGATTTTAAGTGTGTGTGTAGGAGTTTAAAAACTTTTCATTTTGGTCGATTACATGCTTAGTGCAACCTATGATGCCATATGATAGAATTTGTTTGGAAACTCATAGTCTAGCTGAATGAGAGGTGTTAAATATTCATTTTATACTTATATTACTAGTTTTATTCTATTCTTGGCTTTATCACTTCGTTTATTCACCAATTCTTCCTACATCACACTCTGGACACCTCGAGGAAGTTGTTTTTTTAACCAAGGACATAGTTAGATAATTTTAAACGAATCTTCATGCAATTTTTTAATTTTTTTAAAAACTTAATATTATTATTCGTTAGTGCACATTATCCTTTCTTTTAAATGTGAAAGCTACACATGAAAATCCAATTAAATGTGTATCCCTTACTGAGAGAGAATTATACTTCAAAGGAGATGTATTTGTTAAGATTACAGAAATAGTTACTACCTTTAGTGTGTGAAGTGGATCAAGGAAGTCAATTTTCCCACCTGTGAGAAATGGCTATCTTAGAGGATGTGTGAAAGTTAATAGTTAGTTAGAGTGTTATAGGTAATAAGCCCCACGTTACATGACTGAATCTAGGTTATGGAAAGGTGAAATAAGGAAACACATACACATATGTATGAGGGCCTAGAATAGAATAGGCCTACTTTTTTTTTTTATGACTTTCATTTTTACTTTAAAAACTTAAATGTCTATCTAGTCTATTTAGAGTCTTTATTGATGCCAGAGGTCAAGCACTTATTCTTTATTTATTTTTATTGTTTCATTTGCTTGAGGATAAGTAAACGCTTAAGTATGAGGGAGTTTGATAAGTGCTTGAATGAACATATTCTATCATTATTATTTGACCCAGTTTGAATGTATTTCTTGGATTTATGGTTGAATTTGGTGCTTAATTTGCTTTTAGTTTACTTTTAGAGAAAAATAATACCATATAGAGCTATAAAAGCGAATTCAAGTTAATTTGAACTAAAAAGAGGCTTAAAATACAGACATTTCAGATGATCTTATGGCTAAACTTATGACCACAACCTAGATCATAAGATTGAGGTTAAGAAAATCAAGACTTGAGGCATAGAAAGTGCTCACAAACAAGTTTACTAATAAGGACGCATGTGTATGTGCCAATCAGGTAGTAAAGTGTGTGTGAAAGCAGGATATTGATCCACAAGGAAAATTGTGAGTACTAGTACTAATGCTAATTTTGAAAACTAGCCTTACCAAAATTGTGATGTTGTGACAACAAACTGAGAAGAAAAAAAGTAGAAAACAAGAATATAAAAATAAAAATGGTCAATAGCAAGGGTAAACAAGATGCTCAGGCATAGAATCCCTCTAGGATTTTATAAGTCTAGGACAAAGGTTGTATGTTAACAATCTTATTTGAACTGAGACAATTCCTAAAATATACTAAACCCCTCTTGTAAGAATGAATAGTAACTAATTCAGTATAGTGCGGATATAGATACACCACAATCGCATTGCACTCTATAAAATTTCAATGTGAATTAACTAGAATTTCTGAAATAGATAATCCTTCTTACAAAAATATTATCCCTAATCCCATAGAATAGAAATTCCATTTCTTATAAAATCTATTCCCTACGATTGCAAAGAGCATTGAAATCAATTACTAATTCACTCGGAAGGATTGAGGGAGGAGAACTCTTAACTCCAAAGTACCCCCATTGCTAGGCTTACTCACAATCCCCTCCAATCACAGTATGCCTATGCTAGGTGGGTAATTCTACTCATCACAAAGCATATCATACATGATAACCAGTGCTTTCACCTTATTAGCAATCAAGCCATACAAAATACACAATTATATTCAAATAATATGGATTGTAATTAAGAAACAATTAAAGCTTAAGGATCCACAACCAATGTCAAAATAGAATAAACCGTAGAGCTCATCTACACCCAAGAATCTACAAATTAGTGCTCCATTAAAGGAGAGCAACAATCCAATCCAAATGAAATGAAATACATGAAGAAAATAACAAAACTCCCTCGAAGCTCATAATCTCCTCAGATGGATTAAATCTTCAAAGATTCTCCAATATCACCACCAAGATCTCTCCACGAATGGCTCCCTTAAAGCTTTAAACCTCTGTCTAATATCTCACTCTTGATTTCTTACCTTGGAAAAGATATGCAATGGAAGCCCTTAAATCACCACCCAAAGGGCGGCCAAAGAGTAGAGAAAAAGATCCCTAAAAAAGCCCTAGTTTCTGGGCTTTTATTACGCAGAATTAGGGGGTTCTTAAGGCCATAAGAGATCCTTATGGTTTGATGCTTACGACCGTAACAGTTCTCATAAGCTTCTAGGGTTTGGTCTTATGCTAGTAACAATTCCCGTATTAGCGATTACTACAATACTATAAATAGTACACTACGGCAGTAATCACCCCGTAATAGCATTCGTAAGTTGACCATAAGTCAATCTAAAATGTCTAATTATCTTCCAAAATTAGCTCAAATCACCTCAAACTTGTTCCTCTTGATCTATATGTCTTCATTCTAGTCTGAATACGAAATAGAAGCGAATTAAGCGCCAAATTCAAGCATATATTTAACAATTACATGAAAAATACTATAAATAATAATAATAATAATAATCAATTACATTCATTCAAGCACTTATCATTTACGATTTGTCACTAGTGAGCTTATGCTCATAAGAATTTCTTATGCCTATAAGGATCAATAGCGCACCATATAGCTGTAAGTATCATGAATAATTCTGGAATTTCCCTTCAAACATTATATATAAAAGACCAAGAAGCTCTAGGTTAGGGGATTCTTTACAAACTTTTGAGTTTTTAATGGAGAGAGCCACTTAGGCGATAGAGGAGAGACTTTCATCATCAGCAGAAGTTATGCTGAAAAGGAATTTGTGAAGAGAGTCTCTAGAAGAGATTTGAGGTAGCGTATCTCATCTCAAGCTAAGGAGTAATCAAGCCTTCAAGATAGAGGAAGTTTACTATATGTTTTTTCATTTATGTATTCCTCAATTATAAGGAACTAAATATCCTAGGGTATTTCAACATTTATGAACATAGTCTTTAGTCTTTTGTAGATATTGGATTTTGGATTTTATATTGATTTGGATTTAATTCAATTGTGTTCGCTTGTGATACCATGATTCCTACCATAGTGAAAGCTTGGCTTCATGTTTAATTGCATGTGTGAGATTGAGAGATCCTCCATGTGTAGATCTAGCGTAATTGAAGAGATTTATGAATAGATTTGTAAATAGATTTAGGTTGGGACTTTAATACTCACAAATTCTTGAGAAGCATGAACATTAGCTTCTGATTTCATTTATTGTTAATGTAATAGTAGAAGGTTAGATTAAAGAGAGATCTCAATTTAACCTTATATGTGATCAAACACTTATCACTTTCAGAAAGGGATTAGTGTAATTTAGAAAATTTGGTTCAATCCTCTTCCAAGAATTATAAATCGTAATGCAATTGTAAGGTTAGTAGGTTGAAAAGAGATTTTAACCAGACTCCATATGAGATTAATTGATAGTTACATTGAGAAAGGGACTAGCATACTTTAGGAACACCTGCATCCTTATCTAATTAATATAAATCCATTATCCTAGTCTAGAGCTTCAATAGAAACCTTAGGAAATTGCTTGTTCATGTACCTTCCTTTGATGATTGATTGGCTTTCCTATTATTTAGAGAGTTCTCCCGTATAAGTCCAACTAGGTTTTTCTTTAGTTAGGCCCTTCATTTCAATTGTTAGGTTAGATGGTAGGCAAATAGATAGTATTAACATTTTCAGTTCATGTAGGTTCGACTTCTTATAGATTCTTTCACACTGTATTACTCGAGATGACGTATGCACTTGTGTATAGTATGAATATATATATTAAGGCACTTGACATGCATCCCACCAGTTCATCACATGTCATGTTAAGTATTATAGGATAATCATGTCCTTATGGTTGCCAGCTAGACCTGTCCATGGGCCGGGCCGGGCCGGGTTCGGGCCGGGCTTGAATCAAAATTACTAAAATTTAACATTGCCCAAGCCCGGCCCGGCTCGAAAATTCGGGCCTTAATTCTTGTCCAAGCCCACCCAAATTTAATGACCTCTACCCAAGGCCCGCCCAAATAGTTTTTATTAAATAATATATAAATTATAAAAAAAAATTAACAATATTATTAATATGTGGATATGACCAAATATTATTCTACAAAATACTTAAAAGTTAAAATACCAAATATAAATCTTTATTTAATTAAAACAACTAAAATTCAAATCATTATAATTAATGGCAATCAAATATATATATATATATATATATATATATATTGTATAAGTATATACCAACCTAATTAATAAATATATTTTATAATACGGGCCGGACTGGGCCAGGTCGGGCTTTTAACAACAAAACCCAAACCCGGCCCATTTTTTAAACGGGCTTCTTTTTTTGTCCAAGGCCCGGACATCAGGCCTTATATATTTGTCCAAACCCGCCCAAATTTCGGGCAGGCCTTCGGGCTTGGACGGGTAGCCCGGCCCTTGGACAGGTCTACTACATAACAAAATATTGAAGTTGTTAATTTCCTCCAACATAAAAAAATATTAAAATTTAGATTTAACTCATGGAAAGAATTGGAAGTATAGACCCGAGAGGAAGAGGAAGAAACTCTACTAACATATTTTTCTCAAACCAGATGCACGCATAATTTAAAGTGTAGTGTTTTTCCTTTTGAGTGCCTAAAATTATAAACATTAATTAGATGAAATAATCTCCTCTCACCATTCGTCAATGTTATACATTTCATATATAAAAACATATACCATCAATTTTAAATCTAAAATAAATCAGCAAAGCGATCGATCTATATGAGAATATTCTAATAAGAGAATAATGATGGAGCAGTTTGCCGTGGAAAAATTGGCGGAATTGGCAGGGCATGACGTATTTATAAATTTTTGTAAAATTTTTATTTTTACAAAACATTTTTAAACTAGCTGTTCACAATTATTAGAGTAGAAAAAAACATAAAGTATTGTTTTTTTAAGTTTTATAATTAATATTTTTATATTTTACGTTTTTAAATATTTGTAAAAGAGGATGGGATTATTCTGACCCTCCAATAAGCCACCGCTAGGACTCGATCGGTACAGGCACGAAGTTGGGATGGTGCTTAATTGACATAAGCTGGTCACTGTAGCATTCACATCCTGCCAAACGCCGTCAGGGCCATGCTAAGCATGGCTTACAGGCGCCATGTACCGGTTGACTACTTCACCAAAAGATCAATTATTCTCTTCACCTTCAATTCAAGAAATAATATCACTATCAGCATGCCAATGCCTTGCGTTTCCTCCCACTCCGAAGCCCACTATTAATCCATCTATGCTCGGACTCTTCTTTTTCTTCTTATTATTCTTATTATTGGGTCAAATCAAACTCTTATCTTGATCTTTTGTCACTCATGAAGGTCCAAGTTCCAATGACATCCACAAACACTTCTCTGCAACAGTCAAAATTTGCATGCTCTATATAACATGAGTTCGATGAGACATCAATAACATCTCTTAATCATTCTTTATTTCGTTGAATAGATGATGGTCCACCATCACCACCACTTGGCAATTATAACTCTCTCAATACTATCCATTTTAGTGGTTAAATTTTTAAAATATATAAAAAAAATAAAAAATTTATTCTTTCATAGTCAATGACAATAATTAAGGAGCTGTGATTCTTTTGTTAGAAGCATGGACTTTCTTATTTTGTTGAAGATTATGATATATATATATAAGCTTATAATTATTTAATTATTAATTTAAGTTAAATTAGGATTATAGATTGAGTATAGTTATATATTTTGAATTTGAGTTGTCTAAATTCTTTTGAGTCCCAGAAGGAACTGAATTACTTGGCCTACTACTCTATATAAATCACATTAAGTATACCAAACTATGTTAAGTGGTCTGTCAAAGCATGTTGTGTGGCATTATGGCAAGATAATAAAGAGTTTTCTTTTTTTTTAATATAAGATTATTGATATGGCCTTACGTATACCGGCAGTGCACGGGTTATAAAAAGAGTTTTGAAGCAAGAAGTAAACAAGCAAGAGCGAAAGCCGTTTTGAATTGAAGCCGGGGAAGGAAAGGATAGTATGATCGAGGTAGTAAAGTGTACCTAAAGATCAAGTAGTAACATCTACGGGGGCTAATACTTCTAGTATTAATTACACTATTATTATTAAGCCGATAAAAAAAAAGTTGCTAATTAACCTTAAGTTGAGAAGGCAAGATGGGAGGAATAAGGGTAAAATCTAGGAGGTAAGATGTTACCTCAGACACAATTCCCTCAAGAGGTTTATGTATTCAGTTTCTTATATTGGCCATTGCATTAGTATTCTTGGATTGTCCTATATTAGTTTGACCCGTTTGGTCTAAGCGATCAAACCCTAATCTCATACTACAATAGTGATTGCCCTATGATTACATTTAAAACCTCCATGAATCCCTCTATTAGGTCAAATTAACCATAATCCGAAGAGTTCGACACCTTATATACACTTTATCTCTAAGCGTGTACTCAACCTCTACCTCCTATGTCTAACCTAACATGATCAAATTTTCAATCCTAATCATGTTTTTCTAATATGGAATTTGAGCTTTCACACTACAATCACAAGCATAAAGCAACATAGGAGATTCGCAAGGAAACTCAAAGACAATACGATATAAAGGAAATTAAATACATATAGTCTCTAAGTTCATGGTCCAAGGAACTAATAAAGGTTTAACCTCTTATAGTGTAGAGAATACTAATACAATCCAATACTAGAGAAAAGATTGAAAACATTATGGAAAACTCCCTCAAACTATCTCCAAGAGGATGGTGATGGAAACTCCCCGATTGGAGAAGATAATGCCATTCAATCTTGTACTCATTAGGTCAAAGGAGTGGCATCAACTTGTCCTTGATCAACTATCTTCAATTGCCAATCAAAACCCTAGCCATCAATTAAGATCTCACCAAAAATTCTCCCGTAAAACCTAACTCTTGGGCTTTAAACTACAGGTATAAAGATAGTGCACAACTATGTTTTATGTGTGTTTGACTCGTGCTAATCACTGGCTGCGCTAAAGACTCGAATCTTCATGAATTTCAAATTCCATTAATCAGCATGAACAAGAAGCACACTTGGGAGATTGTGTAAGAATTGTCCTTTTAATTTTCAAAACTCCTATAATAAGCACGCCCGTGCTTGGGTCATATGTGCTCTTTTCTGGAATGTTGATTTTTTGTTCTTTTTGCTCCAATTCACTCTAACTTTCTTTATTTTGTCCAAAAACTTGTTGGCTACACACCAACACACAAAATACCCGACAGAGCACTAAAATAGAGAAAATCATGCATGAAGACAAGCGGAGTGCATGTATTTATTATATGAAAAATATGTACATCCTGCACTTATCAATTATAAAGTTTTTTTTCAATATATTTAGTATCATTGCATTGAGAAATCATGTCTAGCAATGGGTACAACACAACCGCATATCCCAATCTTCAAGGAATGATACAAATTCTGGAGTATTCATATGAAGATTTAATTTACTCAAATCTCAAGAATTTTAGAATATTGTGGATTGTGGGTATGTAGATACAAATAAAGAAACTAAATTAAGGGATAATAAGCTGAAAGATTCCAAGTAATTAGTAAATAATTAGTAGGCAATCCATAATAGCACCTTCTCATGAATTGCAGTAATAATTGATTCGAAAAAATCTTGCTCAATATTTTTAAAGGAGTTTCAAGGTGATATTGAAAAGTAGGTCATAAAAAGTGGAGAATCCTTGTTGATTTTCTATCAAGAGTAATAATATTGGGTTTAAATATCATTGGGTTTAAACTACAGGTATGTGACGAGGAGCACGGTTGACCAATCAAATGAAGAAGTCAGTAATCAACCAACTAATGGAGAGGCTGGAAGGGTGATGGCGTGGCAGAGAGGCCTTAGGGAGAAGAAAAGCAGCGCACACCTTAAGGATTTCATTAATCCTTTACAGCGTGTCTAGTGAAAAGAAAGAAAAGGCACGTGAGTGGGGGACACAGTAATGCTAGGCTGGAAAGTGAAAAATAAAAGGAGGTGATAAAAAGAAGAACAAAGGAAGAAGACTTTTGAAGAGGCCTGGATCTAGTTTTCTCTGAGAGTTCCGGCAAGCTTTTCTAGTGACAAGTTTAGAAGTTGGTTACCTACCATTTTACTACTTTTTACTTCCTATTTTTCTTGATCTATGACTACATGAGTTTATTTAGCTCATGGAATGTTTATTTTGAGAACTTGTGTTGCTTTTAATAGATGTTCTTATTGAAATCTTGAAAATTTTATGTTAGATTGTGGGTAATTTGTTGTGATTATGGAAACATATTGATCAATCAAATTTGGGAAGCTGAATTCACAACATATTTTGGTGCTTTTGTTCAATCATGGCTGAAGCTATGAGATTGAAAGATCTGTCAGCAAAGGTAGGAACTTTATTTTCTATTCTAGATCAAAGAGAAAAATGCTTTGTAGCAGCAATGTTTAGAGGGATGAACAATTTGTAGTAATTGAACAATCTTTGCATAGTATATCCAAGTGTTTTTAAGCTCTACAACTCAATAAATCTGCAACTCAAATTGATGTGGCGCAACCTGTGAGTAATACACTAGGAGATGATGGCAAGACTAAAGAGTTACATCCCTTACAAACAAGACTAGTGAAGGTGGATTTTCCACGATTTGAAGGTGTGGATGTGCTACCATGGATTTTCAAGGCTGAAATGTTCTTCAAGTATTATAATATTTCTGATCCATATAGATTGGACATAGCTTCCATTCATTTTGATGGCCCGATAATACCTTGGTTTTAGATGCTCCAAAAAAAAGGCACAATTATATCATGGGCAGAGTTAGTGAAAGCATTGGAGGATGATTATGGTCCAACTTTGTTTGAAGATCTAGATTATACTCTTTTCAAGCTCACACAGGAAGACTCAGTGTCAAGCTATTATTTACAATTTACAACATTAGCCAACCAAGTGGAAGGTATGCCCATAAGATCATTAGTGACTTGTTTCATCGATGGTCTGAAGAAGAACTTCAAAGGTATATAATTCCTTTGAAACCTAATTCACTACCCAAAGCTGTTTCTCTAGCTCAATTATATGAAGATGAATATTTACCTATCTCTAAGACTCCAATCTGAAAAAATACATTTACTCCTGATCTTGCTGCCAATTCCACTGCCAATAGGATAATGACAATAGGCCTAAAAGCATTACCTCCTCCTTAGACAGCAAATATGTTTCCAACATTACCAGCACCTTCATCTAATTCTAAGCAATACAGAAAAATTAGCTTTAATGAAATACAACTAAGGAAAGCTAAGGGTTTATGCTTTAATTGTGATGAGAAGTTCTCTCCTTCACACAGGTTTGCCAATAGAAGACTATTGCTATTACAGTGGGCTGAAGAACCTCCTGACTCTATAGATCCAGTTGATGTTGATTTTGTAGGCAAGATAGAAACACCAACAGTATCTAAAGAAACCACTCCTAAATTGTCACTCAATGCTATGAATAGTACTTTTCTCTCGGGAACCATAAGGTTTGCAGGATCTATATAAGGGCAACCTATCAAAATTCTGCTATATGGGGATAGTGATGATAATTTTATTCAATCTAGAATTGCAAAATTTCTGCAATCGGATGTTTAGCCAACAAACTTTATCAAGGTTTTGGTTGGGGATGGTAATTCCTTACAGGTTAAAGGGTGTATTGATAAACTACAAATTTAAGTGCAAGGCCATACAATTAACCTGGCAGTTTATTTATTACCCTAGCTGGTGCTAAACTAATTCTTGGGCCAGCATGGTTAGCTACATTGGTTCCACACATGGTGGATTACAACTCTAGATCCATACAATTTTATTCTAATAATGAATTCATTACATTGAAAAGGGAAATTTTTACAGGACCATTACAAGCTTCTATTCACCAACTGCATAGATTGAGTATTGGTAGATCTATTGCTAAATGTTATGCTTTAACTGAAGTACTGACAAATACAAAATTAGATTTTAATTTGATAATTATCGAAAGTTTAATAATTCTTTGCATCAACATTCATCGTAATTAGATTTTCCTTCTCACATGCCTGTTACTCTTCAACAATTGTTATTAAAATGTCAACATATATTTTTTGTGCTCAAGGGTCTGCCTCCATCAAGAAATTGTGATCTTAGGATTGAATTAATTCCTAATGCTCAACCTGTGAAAGTTAAGCCTTACCGATATCCTCATGGTCAAAAATTTGAGATTGAATTGCAGGTCAAAAACATTATGGCTGAGGGTTTGATTAAGCATAGTATGAGTCCATTCTCATCTCCAGTGTTACTAGTAAAAAAAAAAGAGAGAGGACATGGCATTTTTGCACATATTATAGGGCTTTAAATGCCATCACAATTAATGATGCATTTCCTAATCCTACAATTGATGAATTATGTAATTAATTAGGGGAGGGGGGTGTGCCAAAATCTTTTCTAAATTGGATCTTCGGTCCTGGTATCACCAAGTTTTATTGAATTTAGCAAATAAATATAAGGTTGCCTTTCGCCATCACCATGGCCATTTCCAATGGTTAGTCATGCCATTTGGTATATCAAATTTCCTTGCAATATTCTAATCTTTGATGAACAACATATTTCAATTTACAATGAGAAGGTATGTCTTAATTTTTTTGATGACATATTAGTTTACAACATTGATTGGGGTAGTCATCTACATCATTTGGAAACTGTCTTATTAACTATTTAGAAACATAATTTGTATGCTAAGTACTCTAAGTGTAGTTTTCGGTTATTGAAAATAGAGTATCTTGGGCATATTATATCTGCAGCAGGAGTTCAGATGGATTAATCCAAAATTATAGCTATTATTGATTGGCCCAAACCTAAAACCTAAAACTCTAAAACAATTAAGAGGATTTCTAGGCATCAATTGGTACTATCGACAATTCATCAGACACTATGCAACCCTTACATAACCCCTCATTGACGTCCTCAAGAAGGACAATTTTTTTGTGGGCAGATCAAACCAATCAAGCTTTTATCAAACTAAAACAAGTAATTATGTCAGCTCGTGTATTGCAATTTCCAGATTTTTCATAGCCTTTATGTTAGAAACTGATGCCTCTGGAGTGGGAATTGGTGCCGTACTCAGAGAAAAAAATCATCCTATTGCATTTTTCTCTAGAAAATTAACTCCACATATGCAGAAACAATCTACTTATGTTCATGAATTATTTGTAGTGACATCAGCAGTCAGTAAATTTTGACACTATTTCATGGGTCATAAATTCACTATCAACACATACCATGAAGCTCTCAAATACTGGTGCTAACAAACAATTCAAACACCTGAACAGTAGAAATGGTTACCAAAACTACTTGGCTATGATTTTCAGATTGAATACAAGCCAGGAAAGGAGAATGTTTGAGCAGATGTACTATCTAGGAGTTTTCTATTGGCCTTATATTATATACAATGTAACTTCTTTCATACGTTAAATCAATTGCAAATGCAAGGTTCTGATTGTGCAGCCATTATCAAGTCATTTATGGTAGCATGGTTAGGTATTTGTTCCTAACCACTAAGATATTAGACAACAACTGCTAAAGGAATATCACAACACACCCATGGAGGGTCATGCAAGCTATTTGCATACATTTGCAAGATTAGCACAATTTTTCTGGCTAGGCATGCGGAAGGATGTCAAGCAATTTGTCAAAATTGTTATATATGCCAACTAGCTAAAATTGCTAATACACATCCTAGAGACCCCTTGCAACCACTTTCCATTCCACAACAAATTTGAGATGATATATCGATAGATTTCATCATATCTTTGCATATCTCCAAGGGATTTACAGTTCTATTTGTGGTGGTGGACCATTTGTCAAAATTTGGGCACTTCATTCCTATGAAATCAAATATTTCTAGCACCAGTGTAGTAGAGGCATTTATCAAGAATATTGTAAAACTTCAAGGCATTCCTAGGTCAATTGTGACTGATTGAGATAGAACTTTTTTAAGATATTCTTAGAAATATTTATTCAAAGCTACTAATACTACTCCCTCAATGTCTTCAGCATATCAACCTCAGTTGGATAGACCGACTAAGGCACTCAATAAGTGTCTTGAATTATACTTACGTTGTTTCATTTCAGCAAACCCAAAAGCATGGGTAGATTGGCTACCATGGGCACAACTGTGGTATAATTCAGCTTTCCATAGCAGTGAAAGTATGACACCATTCAAAGTAGTGTATGGTAGGGATTCTCCTCAATTAATTCCTTATTGTTCCAATGATAAGGATCATCCTGAGATATCAGCTCTTCTGCAACAAAGGGATGATATTCTTCTGCAACTGAAACAAAATCTCATTAAAGCATAAATAAGAATGAAGCACCTAGTTGATAAGAATCACAAGGAGATATCCTTTCCAATTGATGATTGGGTACTAGTTAAACTGCAACCTTACTGACTACATTTCCTCACACTTCAGAAGAACTAGAAATTGGGAATACACTACTTTGGCCTATTTAAGATCATTCAACAAATTGGTTTAGTTGCTTATAAAATTCAACTTTCTGCAACGGTGAGAATACACCCGGTATTCCATGTTTCTTTACTTAAGAAGTATGAAGACAATCCAATTGGAGTTTCTTTTCCACAGCAGTTAAATTTTATCACAAATGAGATAGGCCCAATTTTACATCAATTGTCTATTGTTCAAAATCACCAACTCTTTCATGATGGTCGTATCATTCCACAGGTGTTGATTCATTGGGAAGGCTTAACACATGAAGATAATTCATGGGAAGATGTTGAACAGTTGAATCATCATTACCTATCCTTTGATCTTGAGGACAAGGACATATTTGATGACGGGGATGATGTGATGATTGGGATGGCGCCAACGTTGTTGGGTTCCAACCACATGCACATGACGAGGAGTATGGTTAACCAATCAAATGAAGAAGTCAGCAATCAACTAACTAATGGAGAGGCTGGAAGGGTGGTGGCGTGGCAAAGAAGCATTAGGGAGAAGAAAAGTAGCATACACCTTAAGGATTTCGTTAATCCTTTATAGCGTGTCCAGTGAAAAGAAAGAGAAGGCACGTGAGTGGCAGAAACATTTATCCTAGTCTAGAAAGTGAAGAATAATAGGAGGTGATAACAAGAAGAACAGTAAGGAAGAAGTCTTTTGAAGAGGCCTGGATCTGGTTTTCTCTAAGAGCTCTGGTGAGCTTTTTCGGTGACCAATTTGGTATTTGGTTACTTACAATCTTACTACATTTGACTTCCTCTTTTTCTTGATCTATGACTACATGAGTTTATTTAGCTCATGGAATGTTTATTTTGAGAACTTGTGTTGCTTTTGATGGATGTTCTTATTGAAATCTTCAAAACATTTTGTTGCATAATTTGTTGTGATTGTGGAAACATATTGATCTATCGAATTTGGGAAGCTGAATTCACAATAGAAAGCTACTTATGTAGCTATTAAAAAAGGTATTAAAAAGCTTGACTCCAAAAATTTAATCACGTAGTTATTACAATAAAAGAATCGAGTAATTTATTAAAATTTTCTTTTGATGAACTAATGAGGTTATTGTAAGCACATGATATAAGAATTAATTGATTATTTGAAGAGTACAAAGAGAAGGCATTTTGGGTGAGGAAGACAACCACTAATATTGGAGAAGCTGAAAGAACAACAAGTACAAGCCGTTAAAGAGGACCATTCTTTAGTCGTGGTCCTAGTAATGAATATGGCAAAGAGTACTTGAAAGGAAAATTATAATTCATTAAGAAAAGAAATAATAAGACTAACACCATTATTATCATTGCAAGAGATATAGGCATGTAAAAACTAATTGCTGGTCCAAAGACCAACAAGCGACTTTTACAGTAGAAAAAAAGAAGTATTAAGCATTTTATAGCTCAATTTAATACTTAGCAGTAAGTCTAACAATGTGTGTTTTATAGATAATCACTATTTGAACCATATAAAAGGCATCAAATTTATAAATTGAAAAACTTCAACAAAAAGTTAAATAACACTAAGAGAAGAAAACAAAGGTTTAGGGTAGGGGAAGCAATAACCATGACAACCAACAATTTATTATATCAAGGTATTTCCAAAGAGGGTAAATGTGGTTGAAATATCAACTAAATTTGGTTTAAGAAAGGTTGTTGAAGATTATGATAAACCAGGTTCATATCATAATTATCTAATTATTTAATTATTAATTATTAATTTGAGTTAGACTAGATTTATTATCTGAGTATAGTTCTCTAATTTGAGTTAGAGTAGCATTAGTTTATTTAAATTTTGTTAGAAATTGAATTATATAATTAATTCTCTACATAAAGCATGATTTTATATCACTCTATACACTTATTCAGTATGTATCTGATGTAGATTGTGGAATTCGATGCTAAATCTAGTGGGTTTCACATCAACAGTCTTAGGCTAGCACTTCAAGATGCGAGAGAGAGAGAGCCAAAAAAAGCATTTCAGACCCTAAATAAAGAAGGTAAAGCTCTCTCGGCATCATTTGAATAAGGACAAGGCAAAACTAGGTGGCTTACAAGAAGCTTACCGCCGTAAGTAGATTCCAGAGAACCTTGCAGGCATGTTTATACCCATAAAAGGGATTCAGAGCCAAATCAGAGAACCTATGAGCAAGGCTTATGTTCGTAAGGATGCCCGTAAGGACCATTTAGTGGAGTTTACAATTACAGCATACGCCCATAAGGACGGTGGCAAGAAACAACACAGTGAAGTTTATGGTCTATACTTACGGCTGTAGGCTGGACTGTAACATAAACAAAAGACCTTATGGATATGACTTACAGTTGTAAGTGTTTCCGTAAGGTTCGCGACTATCTTCTCCAACTCCCTTATGGCCATGTCCTTATGCCCATAAGCAGTCGGGTATAAATAGATCTGATAAGGACTTTTAGGGCAACTTTTATTTTTCTTTAGAGCGACTCATGGAGGCAAAGTTAAGGAAGAAATTAAGGAGATGGATCTCCAGCACTCAAGGGGCTATTCTAAGGGAGATTCGGCTCCGCATTCAAGGGCATTAAAGATCAAAGCCGTCAAGCTCACCTTGGTCGCGTGCATTAAAGCTTTCCTAGGGCTTCTCTAGTGATCCTCCATCGGCATAATTGAGAAGGGGGTTTTCATGTTTTTCATGTCTCATCCCATTATTTGTATCAAGAATGCTAACCCTCCTTTAATGGAGGGCTAATTTGCAGATATTTGGGCATAGTTAAACTCTAGGGTTTATTTCATTGACATTGGTTATCAGATCTTTGATTCTTTATTTGTTTTCTTAATTGCAATCATTTCTATTTGAGTCTAATTGTATGTTTAAATTCTTGGTTTCTAACAAGACGAAAGTCCTAGCTATCATACTCGATGTGCTTTGTGACAATAAAAAATTCTCACCTAGCATAGACATGATGCAATTCGAGGGGATTGTGAGTAAGCCTCTGGTTAGGGCTTTGGAGACCCCATCTCTCTCAATCCTCCCAAGTAAGTTAGTGATAATCTCTGTACTCTTTACAATCACGTGAAGTAGGTTTTAGGAGAAATTACATATCTACTCTGTATTCGGATTCGGGGTAATCTCTCTCTACGGGAGATTATCTACTTAAGAAATTGTTATTAGCTTACAGTGAGGTTTTATAAAGTGTTAATGAAATTGTGTCGATGTCTGTATCATCTTTGTGATAAGTGTACAACATTCATATATTTTATATCACTTTTTATAATCATTTGGCATGAATTAGAGTCATACTGTGGAATTCGATGCTAAATATAGTGTGTTTCACATTCATAGGCTTAGGGTAGTAGTTCAAAACAAGATAGAGCCAAAAGAAGTATTTTAGACATCAAACGATGAAGTTGGAGCTCTCTTAGCATCATTCGTATAAGGACAAGGCTCGTGACTATCTTTTCCATCTCCCTTATGGCCAAGTCCTTACACCTGTAAGCAGCCCTTAAGTAGTCAGGTATAAATAGACCTGATAAGTATTTTTAGGACGTTCTTATCTTTTCTTTTGTGCGATTCTTAGAGATGAAGTTAGGGAAGAAGTGAGAAGAATCTCCAACACTGAAAGGGCTATTTGAAGGGAGATTTGGATCTACACTCAAGGGGATTAGAGGTTGTAGCCATCAAGCTCACCTTATCAGTGTGCGTGGATGCTTCCGTAGGGCTTCTCTGGTGATTCTTCATCGGCACAATTAAGAAGGGGGTTTTCATGGATTTCATGTTTCCTCCTATTATTTGTACGTATGTTGGATGCTTGTCCTCCATTAGGGGAGGGCAAGTTTGTAGATGTTTAGGCATAGTTAAACTCTAGGGTTTATACTTTTGACATTCGTTGTTGGATCTTCGATGCTTTAATTGTTTTCCTAATTTCAATCATTTCTATTTGAATCTAATTGTATGATTGAATACTTGGTTGTAACGAGGTGAAAGCCCTAGCTATCATGTTTGGTGTTTCTACGTAAAGAGAAAAAATTCCCTTCTAGCATAGACTTGCCGTAATTCGAGAGGATAGCGAGTATACATCAGGTTAAGGTATTTTGGAGACTTTGTCCCAATCCTTTTGAGTAGGTTAGTGATAATCTGCGTGCTCTTTGCAATCATGTGGAATACTGAATTTTAGGAGAAATCACATTTTATCTATATTCGGATTAGGGGTAATCTCTCTCTTTGGGAGAGATTATCTATTTAAGAGATTGTTATTAGCCCACAATAACGTTTTGTAGAGTGTTAATGCGATTTTGTAGATATATGTATCAGCTCTACACCTATTCAGTTACTCTTCGCCTGAGAAATCAAGGTTTAGTATAATTCTAGAAACCTTTCAGTTCAAATAAGATTACATATTTAGACAACCTTTGTCATGTACTTCATAACCTTAGAGGGATGCTAAGTCCGGACATCACTTTCTTCCTTAACTTCTATCCTATTATCTCCCTTATTTTCTTATATTTGCTTTCTTTTTGTTCACACAAACATCATTTGATTATTTAGGCTATTTTTCAGGTTTAGAGTTATTACTAGTATTCACTTTCTTCCTTGTAGACTAATACTCAGCACTTACGCACACTTTATTACGCGATCAGCACTTAGACTTGTGTCCCTATCACTTTGCACCTATTTAATTACTCTTCTCTTCAGAAATTAGGATTTAGTATAATTCTGAAAAGCTCTAAGTTCAAATAGGATTGAAAACCTAGACAACCTTTGTCTTGTACTTCATAACCCTAGAGAGATGCTATGCCCAGACATTGTTTCCTCTCTTGATTTCTCGCTTGCTTATATAGTGTTTCTTATTTTTGTTTTCTTCCATTTACACATATATCACTTCATCACTTAGGCTATTTTTTGGAATTAGGGTTATTACTAGTATTCACTTTCTTTCTTATAGACCGACACTCTAATTTACACACACTATTATTACGGAATCGACACGTACACTTGCATCCCTATCAAAGCACCATAAATGTGCCAAGTTGTGTTAAGAGGTGTGCTAATTAAGGTGTGTGGCTATGTGGTAACAATCTTATGTGACACTGATGAGATATAAAGACTCTTCTCTTTCTTTTCTCTATGAGAGTATAATTTTTTTCATAAACATATTTAATTAAATGTGAATCTTTTATAAGGGTACTTAAAAAATAAAAAAAATATTTAAAAAAAATGGTGAATATTTTTATCAATATTTTAAAATAAAATAAGGATGAAAATTCATGATGATATAAAAGGAATAAAAAAGTGCAACACCATCATGGTCTAGTGAAAAGGCACTATAGCAGTGAATGAGTTGGCGTAGATTCGAAACCTAGCACAAGTGCGTACTATAAAAATTATATGTTCACTATTTACTATTGGCCAATACCGTTGAGCACTTTTATTCATTGTATATTAGGTACTAGTGTGGGTCCCATGTGGGAAGAGTCATTTTCCATCTCTCAAGGTTTGCTTGACAAGCGAATTTATTATTGTGGAGTTATAATCTTTGATATGCCATCTTAGATTCACGTGATAAGGTTTCATTGTCTAGTATGTTAGTCTATTCCACATAATAAATCTCTATAGGGTGATTAAGCCACGGTAACTAATGCACTTTCGTACCTACTGGGTTTTCAACAGCGCTTGTCGTCTTTGTCAAAAATGAATAAATAAATAAATAAAGTATTGATAAGTTGGGGAATCCAAATTTCAACAATTTTCTCCCCATTTTCTTTAAAGCTATATTGAGTGGGAGTAAACTCGAATTCTGGATGCGCTTTCAACAGGAGGGATAGATTGTCTTAAAAATAAAATAAAGTAACCAAAAGATAATTAATTAACTAATAAATTTTAAAAAGTACTCAACCATGCAATTAATAATAAACAATTTTCGCATCCAGAAACGAGTAAATTTTTTACTAGGTCACTAAACTATGACTCATTCACTTTGACCACAGAACTTCAATTTGTACCAATTTGATCACTCAACTTTAATTTAATTTCATTCATTTGGAGGTCTAAATCAATTGATTTACTACCAGTAAAATCAAATTAAAGTTGAGTGACCAAATTGATACAAAATGAGCCAAAGTTTAGTGATCTACTGAAAAATTTACCCATTCAGAAACATATCTCCCACAACATTTGCATGCTTAATTAGCATGAGAGCATGAGTAAACAGATACGCCCCTTGCGTATTTGTAAATGCACGGGTCGCATGAAGACAGGACAAATAAAACACACATTAGGGTATTTGACAAGATCCCCTTGCATATATCCCGCAAGTGCACGGGTTTGTCGAAGTAATAATCCCGGGTGAGCGGGTATCGAATCCACAGGGAGTAGGGAATAAAAATACTTAATTCGATTCTTAGCTATGTAAAAGATCAATGATAATGAGTGTGACAATGATTCAATTCTCAACAGTAAAAGCAACAAGTAAGAGAGCAAAAGTAAAGAAGGGGGTAAGGCAATCGATAAAGATGGGATACCCGGATAATGCTCCGCCTAGGATAATTGTTTCAAGTGCAAGAACCCTCTATTATGCTTTCTAATCAATGCAATGGTGAGTCGTGAAAATCCTTAATTACATAGTCCCAAATCTAAAGTCAACTATGCCTAACTCTATACATGTCCCGGAGGAGAAATCGAACAATCTCAACACCTCGCACTCGCATAGAGTTGCAATGAGCTCTAGGGATTCCAAGTGATAAATCTCTTCCTTATTATAGACCTAACCCTCACTACAAGAAATACAGGAATAGGCAACGGGTTTTTCCGTTGCTAAAAACTACATTTCCGTTGCTATAAATATTTACCAATGGAATCCACAACGGAAATCTTCTGACGGCTATACTCAAGTCGCTATTTACATTCCGTTGGTATTATAAAAATCCGTCGTTATTTCTTATGTTCTACCAACGGAGAAGTCCGTTGCTAAACATAAGCAATCCGACGTTAATATATTAATAAAATATTCATTTTTTGATGATTCGCCAAAGTTCTGTTGCTATATTTCTGTCGCTATTTTTACATAGCAACCGAAGGTTTCGTCACTATTATTGGTATAGCAACGAAAAGTTTTTATTTTACTAACAATATTTCTCTTATTTTAGTAACGGACTATCCGTCGCTATGATCTTATTTGTAATGAAAGAGTTCCATTGCTATGTCTTTATTAACTACAAAATTCATAGTATTCCGTTGCGAATTTTCTTGTAGCGACGGAATTATGGTTGTTTTTTCTAATTAGCAACGGATTTTTTTTTCGTTGCTATTTTATTATAGCAACGAAATTTCTGTTGTTGTTTTTTATTAGCAACGAATTTTCTTTTTTTTTCCGTTGCCATTTTTCTTATAACAAGTTGTTGTTTTTTTATTAGCAATGGATTCTCTTTTTTCTGTTGCTATTTTTCTTTTAGCAACGAAATGTCGGTTGTTGTTTTCTTATTTGCAACGGAATATCCGTCGCTATTTTTTGTTATTAATTATCTTAACTATTAGCTACGGAATTTGTTTTTTCACCCAACCTACACAATTTATTGCACAAATACAAAAAATTGCCCATACAAATACAAATAATCCATAAAAAAAATTCTCATTTCAATCATACCAAAAATACAAATAATCCATACAAATAATCCAACGTTCAATCATACCAAAAATGCAAATAATCCATACAAATGATCCAAAACATTCAATTCATACCAAAAATAGAAATAATCCATACAAATGACCAACATTCAATCATACCAAAAATACAAATAATCTACACAAATGATCCAAAACATTCAATCCATACCAAAAAATACAAATGATCCAAAACATTCAATTCATACCAAAAATACAAATAATCCATACAACAATCCAACAATCCATGACAACCAAAAATCCATCATCAATAATTCTCTAATCCATCAATATAATTGTCACCAACAAAGTGAAGTAAAAAGCCATCATGAACATGCATTGAATTACCTTGAGTTTCTTTGTTTCCTCTTCTTGGCCATTATCTTCCTTTAAAAGACGACTTTAAGGTTCCTTTAGCAATGGAAACATCAAAGAAAAATCTAATTTATAATTTTGGTGTTCGAAAGTAAAATTATTATCATCTCCGATTGAAGGTAGAGAACTGAAAGACATTCTTTTGGGCATTAGAACCTGATATTAAAATCTATATAAAAGGACATGTTTCATTCTATAAGCATGAACTGAACTAATAAATTGATGTCTATATAAGCAAACAATTAGGAAAAGATTAGATATTGTCCTTTGTTTCAATAAGCCAGACGAGTTATCCTTGAGAGATGCACTAGCGAAGCAAATATAGAACATACCTGTCCAGTGTTTGCTTCCTCTTCCCCAACAACCAATATGAAATTGTACTGAGCTAGCTGAGCTTCTCTCACATGTGAATAATAGAATAAGAATACCACATGAGGAGAACTGAATAGCATGCATTATCTAATAAATTTTCTCACTATTGAAAATAGAATCTTGATGCAATATAAGTTTGAACTATGATATTCACAAAGTATAATAGAAGAGCATTTAAGTTGTTAAAAATTTCACAAGTCATCTCAACCTTTTCAGTTTCTAGGGAAAATAGCACAAGCTATATGTTCCCAGTTCATTCATTCTGTGCAAGTTTAATTCAGTATGCAGCATACCTAAGCATATACACAAGGCGTAATAATGTTATTGTTTAGATTGCAATTGGTTAAAAAGTTGCAAAGCTTGAGATCTATTATAGAATCCCAAGTCCAAGTTAGATCAAGTATTAAAAGTAGATTAAATGTTATTTAGGCTTGACAAGCCTCATTCTAAACAAATAAAAATTAGAATTTAGATATGGTTTATAGATCAAATCTTATTACCTTTGAATAGTGGCAGTATTGATCATTAAAGAAGTGACCCGGCAGCGTACTTCATTGATAAAGATAATGTCGGCTACAAATGAATTCTTTAACCCATTCTTCGCCAGCGACAAAGGATCTCTTAAAGCAGCAGGAGCATGATTTCACAAACAAAGATAAGATTGAGCAGTTTTACAATCCAATTTCCTAAAAGAAAAGCAATTGATCCACAATGGTAGAACAATGAGGAGATTAGATTGATGGGTACCTTGAGGTAGGAGAGTTTCGCGCTGACGCTGGAATAAGGGCCTAGGACGCCGGCCGACGGTGAACCTCTCCGGAATGGGACGATTTAGTAATGGAGAGATTGTGGTGGTCCGGGTGGTGACGGCGCGAAGGAGAAAGAGAGGGGAAGGGAGGAGGGGAAAAAGAAAAGAGAAGTTGCAGCCCTAGCCTTTTAATGAGTCTAAGGTTTATTTATTTTTTTTAAAATTTATTTTTTTAATAGGATTTTATCATTTAATCCATCATTGAAAAATCTAATATAAGAAAAATAAATATAGGAGGTTTAAATTAACACTATATATTGCATTCATATTATATTTTCTTATAATTATAGAAAATAAAATAAATAAATATTTTATAGATGAACATTAAAAAATTTTATAATTTTCTTTTGATAAATTGTTGTATTATAAATCTATAGTAACAATAATTAAAATAAATTAATTTAGTAAAATGAGAAATTCAAAAAAAATAAAAAAAATTTAAATTACAATTATATGTATACTGTAATTTGGTATATATACAATAATTATATATATATATATATATCATAAATTAAAATTTATAATTATTATGAAAAAATATTAAAATTAATAATTATCAAATTAATATTAGTACAAATAAGTTCAACATATTAAATCTTATTCTATTGGTAATTTGATGCTAATTTTGTCGCCAACATCCAAAACTAATGATGGAATATTTCCATTGCAAGGTTTCATAATGGAAATTTCCGTTGCTACATTTCCGTTGCTATTCATTTAAATTCCGTTGCTACTATTTAACATTCCGTCAGTAATTTAACACAAATAACTTGAACATATTAAATCTTACTCCGTCGGTAATCTGGCACGACTTCCGTCGCCAAAATATACAAATAACAACGGAATATGTACGTTGCAAGAGTATCGCAACGGAAGTTCCCGGCAAATTTTACGCGGGCAAATTTTAGCAACTGAATAACAATGGAACATATTCCGTCGCTCATATTCCGTTGCTATTCAATTTATTCCGTTGCTATGTCTTCAAATTCTGTTGGTAAGTTAAAAGAAATAAATTGAATGGATGAAGTTTTATTCTGTTGGTAATTCGATGCTAATTCCGTCGCCAAAGTCCACAAATAGCTACGGAATAGTTCCGTAGCAATTTTTCCGTTGCCTATTCCTGGATTTCTTGTAGTGCCTTTGGTCCAGGTGGAAGGTCCCTAACCACAATTGAGCCCTAGATACTAAGATCACCTCAACGTTTCACTCCGTTGCACGCGCAACTAAGCCCCAGCGGAAGTTCATCCCTTAGACCATTCACTCTATTATGGCCGCAAAGAACTCGAGGAACGGAGGTAGAATCTATCACACCGGAGGGGAAAGGGGACGCTCCTGTACCTCTCGACTCACCCTCTCAACCCTCTCCAACCTAGCTTTGTCTAACGCTCGTGGTGTGTCACTCACTGACAAGGTTACCAACAAGAACTCTCAACCCTAGTGTCACTCTAGGGGAAATGTTCATACAATCAAGCATTCAAAGTTGGAACTCACAATAAACATCAATTTATGGAAAGCATAATAAAGAGGTTCAAAGAAACAAATACATCCTAGGGTTCACAATACCCGAGTACCCACTAGGGGTTTAGCTCTCCATGGAGCTAAGTACAATCAAAGAAATAGAATGTAAAAGCAATGAATCCATAAAGAAACCCCCTCGATAGTCGTGTCGATGGTCTTGTGGAAAGTCCTCTACTCGTCGTCCAAGGATTCCCTCGTCTGGTATAGGATACGCCTCGACGGAAGCTCCCCTACTAACCTTCTTCCTAAGGAATGACGATGTCGGAGCCGTAGAACCTCTCCAAAACCTTGGCCAATACCCCTCGAAACCCTAGCCGAAGCCCTCTCTCAAGTTGGGGAAAATATGGAGAAAAGAATACTAAAATCGGGGCTGATTCGACTTTAAATAGGGCTGGAATCGGGCGACTGCACGGGCGTGGATGCTTCACGCGCCTGTGGGGAATTTCCACACGGGCGTGGATAAGTTCCACACGCCCATGTGGATTCTCTGAACTCCTGTTTTCTCGGCCGGCTGTGAACAGTGCCGCTACAGTGCTCGCTGCAGTGTTGCTACATTGCTCTGCTACAGTATCCAGCCTGAATAGCTTCCCGAATCCATACTTTCATCAGGGTAACGCAAACGGGCACACATTCACGTCGTGGATCACTTGCTTCTTCAATGATAGGTAAGTTGGTGGAGCTCTTGTTTTATGTGAATAAGTCGGAATGCTCGAGTGTGACTGCCTTTGTGCCCCTCCAAATGGATGTGCCAACTCGAATGCGAGGAGGTTGGCACACACTCTAGCATCTCACATCGACCTATGTCTTCGCGTTTGAACCTTAGCAAGATTTTCTCCAAAATTGGTGCATTGTAATCCACATTGGCTTCATTCCTTCATACTTGGCCTCACAACCCTACCTGCATAAAAGTAGCATAAAAACACACATATTAGTGTAAAAACCCGAGAAAAGTAATGCTCAACATAAAGAATGATCGCTTCGCATTCATATCGCACAAGCACTTATCAGTATTAAAATAGCTATATAAAATGCAATCATCACACACCATAATAACAAATCATTTCGAAATTGAGAAATCAATATGTTTAATTGGCCAAGGAGATTATGGCGCACTTAGAGCAGTTGGTGGGATGACAATAACTCGAACAGTGCTAAAGTGCTCACAGTGCATTCATGAATTATACCAACCTTGCACCTCAAATGTATCTTTCTGTTTCTCTATATATAGATTGCAACCAAGTTCATAAGGAAAGAAGAAGAGGAATAAGGTTTGGGAGTATGAAGTTTCTACTTTCAAACATTGTTGCATTGCTTCTTGTTTTTTACCTTTTGTCATTGGCCAGCGGAAAGGAGGAGAAAAAGAAGGATGTTTATATAGTTTACATGGGGGCTGCAGCACCTGCTTCTTCTCCGGAGACTCTTACTCAAACGCATCTTCAACTTCTAACTTCGGTTATTAAGAGGTTTCGTTTTTCATTTTTAAACGTGCTTGCTTCAATAAAAACTAAGCTCTTAATACATATATCAGTTTATTTAGATGATGATGTGGAGCTATTAGAATTTATATATATATATATATTAATATATTTGATAACTGCAACTTTAAACATAAATATATAATATATATTTTTTTCCTACTGTCTTATAGTTAAACTTCTGCTATTGCACCTGGGAAATAAGACCAGTTATGAATATAATATCAATATTCATCTTGTGTTAATATTTGATCAGGCACGAGCATCCAAAGCTCATCCAAAGTTACAAGCATGGGTTCTCCGGCTTTGCTGTCAAGCTATCGAAGGACGAAGCACTCGCCATGAGTCGTAAAAAAGGTGTGATATCGGTGTTTGTCGATCCTATTTATCACCTTCATACCACTCGATCATGGGACTTTCTACAACTCCAAAACTCCATAGAAACAAGCTCACCATCAAAATCAATTAAGGCTGAGGCGACATCTTCTTCAATTGGAGGTGAAGATACAATTATTGGACTTTTAGATACAGGTATAAAAACCATCATGCATAAAAAAATTGATGGAATCACTTATTTATTTATTTTGAAAATGTCATGACTCATGACATATGTGACTTTGTTATTACTTTACTTTTTTTATAAATTTCAGGGATTTGGCCAGAATTACCGAGTTTTAGTGATAAAGGGATGGGTCCACTTAAAAGAAAGGGATGGAAAGGGACTTGTGTCAATGCAAGTGACTTCAATTCATCCAATTGTAACATGTGAGGCTTTCAATGATCATGTTTGTTAATTACAAAGAACCAATAAGTTTGTCTCAAAGTTTCACAAGACCTTATTAACCCTTGATTGCTTCAAATTCCTTATGCATCCTTTAAAATTCAATTTTAAAGAAAAATTGCAATTCTATTTTTACTTAAAACCTTCCCTATTCCTTCATGAGTGAGCTTGCCTTGTGCCATGCGATCTCCTATAAGTTGACGTGTGACTGACTCCCTGGGGTTTATTGGGCCCGAGCGAGCTTGCCTTGGTCTCAAAAAGCAATGCATGAGTAAGCCCAATGGCTAGGAGCTCAGTACTAGCCACGATGGCTAAAGAGTTCTTTTGTCGTCTAGTGAGTTTACTCTAGGTCAACCCTAACCCCAATAAGCCCCTAGGATTCTAAAGGGCCAGGTCGAGCTTGTAGTCCAAGGGAGCTCGTCCGACTTCAATGAGTTTGCCATGGCTAGCCAAGCCTCCTAGGAGCTCATTAGGATTCAAGAACCCTAACGAGTCGTTAAGAAATATAATGGAATCTTTTTTATCTGAATTATACTAATCTCATATCACGTAATGTTAGGGAATTATTCTTTGAAAATTTTATCCCAAATAATATGTGTATATATATGTATTACTTAAAATAATAGATTTATTTTTTTACTGGCCCCATTATACTTGAGTATTGTTTAAATGGATTCGGTTGAATTTTCTGTGGGAAAAGTCATATCGCCTCTAGGAGTTGTATAATAAATTAAGAAGATTTATTAACTCGATATGGTTCTTTCAAATTTTTTGAGTGCACATTAGAGAACTTTTATTATCCCATGTCCCATTTGATATCTAATCGAGCTAATAAGCTATTGTATTTTTGTACATATATCTTTTGACAAATCTTAAATGGAAAAAGGGAATGCTTGTCCAAAAATTATATCCTTCACGGTTTATATGCTAAAATTCCTCATTTAACTCTTCTTTATATGATTTATTTACCATGATAATCATTTAGAAAATTGTTTTATAGAACAAATACATATTTTGAATATATTATATATGTATAACATAACATCTTTAACGATGAGCATATATTAAAAATAATTAGTACATTTATTTTTTAAAACAATAAAATTTAATTAAAAAAAAAACTTTCTATGAAACAACATACATATATATATTATAAATATATATATAACCAAAACGAATCATCACATGCGTCACCTTTGAAACAGGAAGCTCATCGGAGCAAGAGCATACTCAACCGACGACTCCTCCCTTCCATACTCCTTCACCGACGCGGATTCTCCAAGAGACGACGACGGCCACGGAACCCACACCGCCTCCACCGCCGCCGGCGCCGCCGTCTCCAACGCCTCCTACTACGGAGTCGCCGCCGGCACCGCCAAGGGCGGGTCTCCCACCTCCAGGATCGCCATGTACAAGGTTTGTGGCTTGTTCGGCTGCAGCGGATCCTCAATTCTAGCCGCATTTGACGATGCCATAGCTGATGGCGTTGATGTGCTCTCAATCTCACTCGGCGCTTCATCGGTTTTCTCCAACCCTGACTTCGACAAAGATCCGATCGCTATTGGATCGTTCCATGCGGTGGAGAAGAATGTGATCGTAGTCTGCTCCGCTGGGAATGATGGGCCGTTGCCGGAGAGTGTTGTCAATGCGGCTCCTTGGATCTTGACTGTCGCAGCCACCACTATTGATCGGAAGTTTGAGTCCGATATCGTGCTCGGCCGGAACAAGCATGTCATCAAGGTATATGTGTTATTTTATAACCATCGGGTACTTGGTATCCGTCTATTTTGACTAATTTATATAATTAATAAAATCGTTAAAGTTAATTGATAGGGTAAAATTTATAAAAATTTATATTAATTTTTTAATATTATTTTATTTAAAATATGATTTAATTAAATATACAGTTAAATATAATTTATTAGAAGTTATAGAATTATATTATATATACCATTTAAATTTAAAAAAAATATTTTATGTTACATAAATTTTTTATAAAACCAAGTAAAAAAAATTTTTAAAAATCTCTAAAATAAAATGAGTAAAAAATGATTGGAGTGGGTATATATATATATATATATATATATATATATAATTTTAATATTTGTTTTAAAATTTTCCTTTTTTTTGGTGATTATTAATATTATAATTATTTTATTAACTTAATTTTTCCTTTAAAATGTATCCTGGCAGTGTACATGATGGGTTTGGAAAAATGTGTGGGCTTTTAAAGTTGGAAAATTTTTATGGACTAAATTATTAATATTATGTAATATTTTAAAAATAAATTTTTTATTTTTTAATTAATGATAAATAAATATTAATAATTTTTTAATATTTAAGTATTAAATGAATTTATTTAATTATTTAAATTTTGTTCAACTAATTATGATATTAATCAATTTATTCATACCAAGTTTTTTTGGACAAGTCACTCCCCTCAACTAATTAATTATGTGAAAGTGAGATAATCCCTTAATCTCTCACTTGGCAACCGAAAGACTATACTAAGTTTTGTTGTTTTAAAATTCAGATTATTAAGATTTTAAAATATTATATATAAATATAAAAGTTTAAAAGACCGGTTGAGGATCAACTCCTTATCACGTTAGTGGAGGTCAGTGGTTTGTCTAATTTTTAATTTTAAAAAAAAATATTTGTAATATACATCTGGATGCATACTTTGAACATAATATGAAAAAAAAAGTAAAATGAAAGTATAAAAGATCAAATTGTAAAGACCAAAAATATTAATTATAAATAACAAAAAAAATTTTAATCTTCTGCTAAATTGTTATATATTGTGCTCATAAAATATCAGGGGCAGGCAATAAATTTCTCTACATTGAGAAAGTCCCCAACTTTCTCATTGATCTACGGTAGATCAGCAAAATCGAAATCAAGGTCTAGTACTGATCAATCAGCAAGGTAAGTTGTGCAATATCATTAAATTATTTAGATCATTTTTGTTGACAAATACCTCTAGAATTGGGAGGCAATCCTGAAGTCTCATGATTCAGTAGGCTTCGCTAAAAAGTCAAATACAAACACTACCAGCAAACATTTCACATTTAGTTTTTACTTTATATAAAAATACAATTTTTTTAACAAATGTGATAAGAGTAGTTAGTTAGGAGCATGAGTTTTGACTAGGAATTGATCATCCAGTCTACACATTCTCACTTGACAATGCAGGAGTCCTAGTTGCAAGCCAACATCTCACACGGGGAACTCATTATTACTCTTATATTCGACAGAATTTGAATTAAGGATATTTGAACATCCCACACAAAGATTTTTGTTGTGGGGCCAAATACATTGTGCTATGAACACGTTAGCAATAAGGCATACTTGTTTACAAAAACATATCATCCATTCAAATTTCAGTCACAAATCGTTGTACACCACGCTTATACTCTTTAAAATTAATCCTTTTTCTAACTTTAAGTAAATTTCAAACTAAGAATATAAAATAATATATTGAAGTTTACATTCATTAAACTCTATTATGCCAGGTCATCATGTTATATTTTGCCACATGCACCTAGAGTGATGCATATCTAGAAAAATCCAAGTAATTATGCAGTTTACTGGAGCATATATAATATTAGCCCCACTTCTAAAATAGTTTTAAAAAAAAATCATTATGCAGCCACTGCAAACTAGAGTCATTGGACAAAAAAAAGATCAAAGGAAAGATAATTGTTTGCAAGAACTCAGACGATGACGACACATCAAATTCTATAATAGTAGATCAGTTAAAAGGCTCGGGAGTAATTGGAGTGATACTAGTTAAAGATCAACAAAAATCTATAGCTTCTACTTACCTTGATTTCCCAGTCACTGAGATCCTTCTCCAAGCAGCTGATGAGCTCTTCACCTATATCAACTCTACCGAGTAAGCACTATCTTTATTAATGTTCCATTTTATTTCCAATCTTTCATTGAATTTTTTATAAATCAAATGAAAAAGTTTAAATTCTACCTAGTTTGTGACTGCATGGCTAAAAACAGGAAACCAGTTACAACCATTCTGCCAACTGTAGCTGTGACCAAGTATAAGCCTGCACCACAAATAGCTTACTTCTCTTCAAGAGGTCCTTCATCACAAACAAAAAACATCCTCAAGGTGAGCTTTCTTCTAATGAATATTTTAGTACTATGTAATGGTTGGTTGGTTAAGAGGTTATAGAATGCATACAGCCTGATATTGCAGCACCTGGAGTGGACATATTAGCAGGATGGCCTATGACTTTATCATCAGATGTACCGCCAGGAAAGAAGCCTTCAGGATTCAACCTGTTGTCTGGGACTTCAATGGCTTGCCCTCATGTCGCCGGAGTTGCAGCCAACATTAAGTCTTGGAACTTGGCATGGAGCCCGGCTGCAATACGATCAGCTATTATGACCACAGGTCTTTACCAAAACTCAACAGCTTGTTCACTCTCATATAAAATGAGTTTTTGAACTATAACCTACAAGTTTTATTTTACCTGGTTTTTTTGTTGCAGCTATATTGATGAACAATAATAAGACACAATTAATGACTGATTCAGGCTCTGTTGCAACACCATATGATTTTGGAGCAGGAGAAGTTAATCCAACTGCTGCATTGCAACCAGGTCTAATTTATGATGCAACACCCAAAGATTATTTGTTGTTTCTGTGTAACTATGGTTATGATAAAGCTAAGATCAAGCTTATCAGTGCAAGTATCCCTGTTGGATTTAAATGCCCAAAGAACTCTAGTAAAGACTTGATTTCTGGTATGAATTATCCATCTATAGCTGTCAGTAACCTACAAGGACAAGAGAAAAGGACGGTGAGTCGGACGCTGACCAACGTGGGAGGCAAAGAAGTGATCACATATATTGTAAGCGTTCAGTCTCCTGTAGAGGTGGAAGTAAAGGTGGTGCCTGAGAAGCTTCAGTTCACAAAGAAAAATAAGAAACTTAACTATGATGTGACGTTTTCTGTGAAGGACTTCTCCAAGAAAAGCGATTTATTTGGGTGGATCACTTGGTCAGATGACAAACACAGGGTTAGAACTCCATATGTACTTAGCAGAAAATAACAAATGTTGCTATGAAAAATGCATGCCTTAAAACATGTAATAGTTACATATTAAGGAAAAATAAAACCTGCTTATCTATGAAAATCATCTCAACTTTGAAATTATGGAATCTCTACCATATGTAAAGTTGGTTTAAAAATATTAATTTTGATTAATTAATGAAAAATTTTGGTTTGAGCTTCCTATCAATAGAAAAAATTTTAATGTCAAGTATAAGATATGATAAACTAAGATATATATATATATCAACTTTAAAAATATATTAATTTTAAAAGTTAGATCATTAAAACATATAAAGAAATTAATTTTAGGGAAAATTATTTTTTAATCCCTGCAAGTTTCAAAATATCCCAACAGTCCCTTATTTTTCATTTTGCTTACATTTTAGTCCCTGGGTGTAACTCTATCAATCAACTCCATGGAGAATTCCAACTTTACCATACTGTTTGGTGGTGGAAGGGGGAGGGGGGGAATTGGCACCAAGTCATGTCAACTTTTTGAAAAATTGTATGGATGCTAGCTTTGAACCATATTGCCACTTAAATTCTGTACTTTCTATGCATTTTTAACCTAAGCTGCCTTTGTTCTTCTTCCATCATCCCTTGTGTTGGATTTTTGTCTCCATATATGTAGTATAGATTTGTCTTTTTACCTTGGCTTTTTTTTATGCATTCCGGTTCTAACCATTTTCTCTACTAGGGGGTCAATCTCTGAAAGTTTTTGTCTAATCTTATTGTGAAGTTTTTCATGGTCATGCAATTGTTAACTATGCTTTCTTCATGTAGGTTGTCAATGGATACCTTTTACGCAGTTTAAAGATATAAGGGTGGAGGGTTGTGTCCTCTAGTTCACAGTGTTGACTCCTTGGGAGTCAATACTAGATGTGATATGCCATAGATGGGGCCTTGAAGTTTCCAATGTCAAAGTGAAGTTTGTCACACCCGATTATTCCTATTAATTCAGAGATTGACATTTAGTGTATGTGCCATATATATCATATGCTAGATAGCGCCACCATTGACCTTATTGTTGATACTGATGCAAATGCGGTGGATGTGCCCTCATGTTCTTCACTCCAGTCGTAAATATCATTTGTTTGCTTTACGGTTAGTCCTTCTATTTATGTTTGTCCCTTCAATGCATTAACCAACCGGTCATTGCATTACAAATGTCCTTCTTGTTTAAAATTAATATTTACCATTCAGGATATAAAATTATCATTTACCATTTATGATTTCCAGTTGTTTTCTAACGTTATCATTTAGTATTACCAGTTTAGCCTTAAAATTATAAGTTTTCACTTAACAATATTAGTTTCTACTTAAAATTGTCAGTTTTCGCTTAGTTTATGAAGTTACTGCATAACATTCTAGTTTTTTGCCATAAATTATTGTTCTAATCTTGCTTATGGTGTACACAACGACAGAAATGATTCATTTTTGGAGAGTATATCAATCAACAGAGGCATGTTTCCACCACATCAATATAATAAACCATGGGGGTCTTATCCATCCGGCCTTTATCGAAAAAGCCTAAAATTGTTTCAATGGAAGACGGTGATCGGTTTTGTGAAAGTGAACAGTTCAAGGATGTACTGAGAAATTTTGCTATCAAATAGAGGGTAACTGTGACATGCACTGGTGAAGGTTGTCAGTGGCGTGTCCATGTGCCCACATAAGGAAACCACTAGACATTTAGGACCAAAACAATGTATCACACGCACACATGCTATGGAGGTATTGGCATTGCCTCACATCAAGGCGTCCAAAACGTGGGTAAGTGCACATGTCATACAAAAGTTGAAGGAGAATCCCTTTTATAGGGCTCTTAACATTCAGCGTGATATGTTGCGAGATCCTAGTGTTAATTTATCCTACAAGCAGGATTGGTTAGTGAGATGGCGAGCTATGACTTATTACTGTGGTACGCAAGTAAGATGTTAGAGACAAAGCCTGGTAACATTACCATCGTGGAGAATAACGGTGAGTAGTTTAAACGTGCATTTTTTTTTGCCTTCCACAATGTGTTGTTGGTTTCAAAATAAGATGTAGGCCATTGTTGATCCTGGATGGAACTTAGTTACTCGATAAATATGGGGGCACTTTGTCGGGTGCAACGGGCAAAGATGGGAACGATGGTTTCTTCCATTTGGCATTCGCAGTAGTAGATATATATAATGAAACGGATGCCAACTAAATGTGGTTTTTTTGTCAAAGCTTGGTGATACCCTATATGATGGTGATGAATATGTGAAAATTATTACGTTTATATTTGACAGGTAGGGGCTTATCAGTGTAGTCATGAAGATATTCCCTTCCTTCCTGCATGCATATTGTTTGTGCTACATGGAAGCAAACTTTATGAAAGGGAATGCAAGACTTGGGAAGATATTGAAAGAAAAGTGTTGGTCTATATTAGTGAGAGTTTCTTTTGCATGTACTGAAAAATAATTCGACAATGCTGTCGCCAACCTGCTAACCACATCAACGGATGCACACCATTGGTTGCTTCAGAAATCTGATTTGGCACATTGGGCTATCTACATGTTCAAACATGACTGATGGGAAGAGATGTATTCAAATGTCTCTGAGTCATTCAATGAATGGATAAAAGAGGCATGCCATCTCTGTGTGATAAACATGGTAGACTCGATAAGTTACGCTATACTATGTTGCCAACAATGTTTTCTTTTACAATCAATAGACATTGTAGCATTTATAACTGTATAATTCCACTCACTTAACCTATTTTGTACTTATTACGATACATTTTTGCTTAAAAAAGGATATTTTCCACGTATTATAGGCATTTGTTGTTTATTATTGTACATTAATGCTTACTATAATTAGGTTCCATTGAATTTATAGCGTTTTCACTTAAATATACACGTTCTACTTTAATATTTCTTATACTCTCTTGTGAGCAAAAGTTAAAACTGATGGGTATGTTGTGTAACTGACGTGAATAATCTCAAAGATGGGAGACACATCTATGTCCTGACATACACATTAAGATCGAAGAAATCGTTGACGAGTCTCGCAACTTAGTCGTCGGGCATTCCGACGGTGACCATTTCGTGGTGGTTGAATAGAACAACTATTGTGTCAGTTTGCTTTCTCGAACATGCTCTTGTCGCATGTGGCGAGTTTATGGCATACCATGCAAGCATGCATGTGCGGTAATAATAGACAGACACAAATATTCATTAATATGTTGATGACTACTTCATAGTAGGATCTTACCAACAGGCATATGACGAAGCTATTTTCCCGGTACCAAATAATAACAAACTGAATGATGAGGGGGTGAATTACTTTTATGGCCACCAATCACTAAGACGCCTGTGGGTCGGCCAAAGCGAAAGCGGATATAGTCACAAGCTCAAATGTGTGAAATTACGATGCAGTCATTGGCATGATGCTGGACATAACCATAGATCCTGTAATGCACTCATAGCTGATTGAGGCAAGATGCTATCTTTTCCGAATATGGGACCTTTTTATGTGCCTTAAGCACTATTTTAAGTAGATACGTACCTAGGTGAATGATATTACTTCTTAACAAGCGGAGACAACAAGTTTTAAATAGAAACTAGTAATTTTAAGTGGAAAAAACTAGTTTTAATTAGGAATGTACCTCGGTGATTGATAATACTTCTTAATAAGTGGAAACAACTAGGTTAAAATGAAAGCAATTAATTTCAAGTGGAAACAACTAATTTTAAGTAGGAACATATCTAGTGCACAATAATACTTCTTAAACTGCGGAAACAACTCGAATTAAAAAAAAAGACAGTCACATACTTAAATACATATCTACAAAGGTAGTAAAACAAATCCTAAGACTTTTTTGGGTGGTCAGAAGTTTGACATCCCCGAACGATGCTGATAGGGATGCAAGTGTATGTACTGATCGTGTAATAAAGTGTGCGTAAAGCAAAGTGTCGGTCCATAGGGAAGAAAGTGATTACTAGTAATAACCCTAATTCCAAAAATTAGCATAATTAATGAAGTGGTGTGTGAATCAAAGAAAGCAAAAACAAGAAATACGGAAATAAAACCAGAGAGAAATCAAGGGAAGAGACGATGTCCAAGCATAGTATCGGTCTAGGGTTATAAACTACATGACAAAGGTAGTCTAGGTATGTAATTCTATTTAAACCAAGAGGTTTTCAGAATTATACTAAACCCCAATTTCTCAGGTGAAGAATAACTGAATAGGTGAAGAGCTGATACAGATATCCACACAATTACATTAACACTCTATGAAACCTCACTATGAGCTAATGACAATCTCTTAAGTAGATAATCTCCCCCAAAGAGAGAGATTACCCCTAATCCTCATATAGAGCAAAAATGTGATTTCTCCTCAAATCTACTCCACATGATTGCAAAAAGCACAAAGTTTATCACTAACCCACTCAGAAGGATTGTGGGAGACAAAGTGTCTGAAGTATCCTAACGAGAGGTGTACCTGCTATCATCTCGAATTGCGGTAAGTTTATTGATAAGTGCTAATTAGATCATATTTTTTATATCATTCACACTGCATTTAGTATGGAATTGGACATGTTTAGCACCGTATTTGTACGAAATTTTAATCTTTTGTTCACCACAATCTTTTATTTTTGGTTTAGGGGAAATAAGCAAATATGGGCGCATTTTGAAGTAAAATAGGCTAAGTTGCTAAATTAGAACTTCACAATGGTTCACAACGGCCATGGTGATAAGTTATAAAGCTTGTTATCTACAATTACCACTCTCATTATGTAGTCGTGGCAGCATGGAGTCATTGGAAGCAACACTGAAGTCACAACGCTCTCACAACCGCTGTTGTGAAAAATCACAACGCCTGTGATATTGTCACACACCGCCCAGAGATTATACTACGATGCGACTTGGAGCCCAAGTAACAACTTACTCACCACGGGTATCACAATGCTTGTGGTGGGCTGTGGCAGAGACAATCACTATAAATACCCTAGTTTTTTCTAAATTCGAGGAGATTCTTTTGCCAAATAAGGAGGGTGACTGGAGTTCTGGAGATCTAAGCAGCTGGAGATTGGTTTTTTTCAATATTCCATCAGATTCCGGTGGATTTCCTAAAAACACTTCAAAGATCATTATCGGAGAAGGACACGCTTGACAGGCATTCTTCAACGATCATCATCAGAGGAGGCCGCGCATGACAAGTGTCATCCGGATAATCTTGGGATCCTCTCACCCTCAAACTTTGGAGACCTATTGCAGGAAGTTAGTTTAGGAATGCTTTGAACTCATATATATTATGCTCTTTTTTATGGTTTTCTCTTACTTTAATTGTTTATCTTATGATCCACAAAAACCTAATTCGAGGGGAATTGTATGTCTATGTATCTCAATTATTGTTTATGAATCTTGATTGTTTAATCCAATAAATCTTTCTAGTTTTTGTGAATCATTGCATGTGTGCTTGAATGATATTTTTGTTAATGTGGATGAGTAAGATATGATCCCACATTAGGAAACCCATGCTATGTTATATCTATGCATGCTCTAGGAGGTTATGTATTGTTAGATCTCTGGATTAGGGAATGATTGCCCTTAGGCTTAGGGTTTGATTTATCCTTTCTCATGGATTTCCCGTACTTAAGACAAAAACATAGGAGGTTAGGATGGAAGAGATTCCATATTAAGTTCCTATTTATTTAGACCTAGTTGCCAAAAGATTTGAGACTAGTAGGCCTTTGAATTCCTCTGATCCAATTCTAGAACACGATTGTCACATTAAATGGTTATAATAAGTAAAACTCAAGATAACTATCATACAACCTCTTAACTCCTTCTAATTGTGCTTAACTATTCTCCAATTGTTTTGTGCAATATACTATAGAAGTAGATTAAAAAAAGAACGTAAACGTTTAGGCTATTGATTTATTGAAAGGAAGTAATAAGAGCCTCTCTCCATTCCTTGGGAAATACGACCCTCGTGTGTGTATGTATATGAATAAAAGAAAGCAAAAACAAGAAATACGGAAATAAAACAGAAGAGGAATCAAGGGAAGATACAATGTCCGGGCATAATATCCTTCTAGGGTTATGAAGTACATGACAAAGGTTGTCTAGGTATATGATCCTATTTAAATAGAGAGGTTTTCAGAATTATACTAAACCCTGATTTTTCAGGCAAAGAATAACTAAATAAGACCAGAGCTAATATAGACATCCACACAAACGCATTAACACTCTATGATATCTCACTGTGAGCTAATGACAATCTCTTAAGTAGATAATCTCCTCCAAAGAGGAAGATTACCCCTAATCTGAATACAAAGCAGAAATATGATTTCTCCTAAAATCTACTCCACATGATTGCAAGAAGCACGGAGTTTATCACTAACCCACTCGAAAAGATTGAGGGATACAAAGTCTCTAAAGTACGCTAACCAAAGGTGTACCCGCTATCCTCTCGAATTGCGGCAGGTTTATTCTAGGTGAAAATTTCTTCTCCTCACATAGCAATACAAAGTATGATAGTTAGGGCTTTTGCCTCATTAGAAACAAAGCATTCAACCACACAATTAAACTCAAATAGATGAGATTGCAATTAAGAAAACAATTTAAGCATCAAAGGTCCAACAACCAATGTCAAAGAAATAAACCTTAGAGTTTAACTATGCCCAAACACCATGAAAATTAGTTCTCCATCATTGGAGAACAACAATACAACCCAAAGGAATTAAAATAAATAAAGAGAATAAACAAACTCACTCAAAGCTCGCAATCTCCTTGGATGGATGAAGTTTTTCGAAGATTCCCCAAAATCACCGCCGAGATCTCCCCACAAATGGCTCCCTTGAAGCTTTGAACCTTCTTCTTATCTCTCCCTCTTGTTTTCTTCCTTCTCGGACAAGATATACAAGGAAAACCCCTGCAAAAGAATAGAGAAGAAGCTCCCTTCAAAATTCCTAATTTTTGGAATCGGGGGTTCTTACGGCCGCTACAATAACCCTTACGGTCGTAACAGTTGCCTGTAAATTTCTTAGGTTAGAGCTTACGCCGTAACTAGCCAGTAACAATACCTATAAATAGTGATTTTCTACAGTAATCATGAACAGTGCCATAAGGTTCTCAAGTTGGGCTTACGGCCGTAACAGTGCGCTATTATAGTAAATGCCCATAATAGCATTCGTAAGCTCGCCCATAAGTCACTCTAAAAACTCTATTTGTTTTCCAAAATTAGCTCAAATCGCATCAAACTTGTTCCTCTTGATCAATATGTCCTCATTCTAGCCTAAATACGAAATAGAAGTGAATTAAGCACCAATTCAATCATATATTCTTTAATTACATGTGAAGTGCTTTGAATAATAATAACAAAATAAATTCATTCAAGCACTTATCAAATGCCATCCATCAATATGTGAGCCGTGAAACGTAGACGCATATGCAGAATGGCGGTGTGGAGAAGATGGAGTTTCTCACCATCGAGTATCTGTTCTATGAAGCACAACCATAGACTGGACAATCAACATTACCCACCTTTTGACGCGGGCAATTGCGTTCTTGGATGAGGGGATATGCTTCCATGCTTGTCTCTCCAAGTTTAATTTTCAAACATCTATCGAATAGTTCCCTCTATTGATAGGACATGTATCGGTCAGGCCAATGGGGAGATGAAAATAATAATACAGTCATACACAAAAACATTGTTTACCATGATGAGGGCATCTTCGTCGTATGTTAGGTTCAGAGATGAGTTATAATGCATATACTCCTTCTTTCCTTTATCAAGCACAAGAAGGTGGATGTGACCATTTAGTATGATCTGTAATAGGATGAGCTCAACATCTATGAATAGGTGAACAATGTATTGAACCAAGAGCAAGGCGTCTTCAGTAGTGTGCTCTGCCTTGAACATCAATTGTGCCAATGGCCGTGATATTGCCGCACCCTTCTTGTATGGGTATTCTTTCTTCAAATGATAAATGATAATCAAAACAAATACATCCATGACATCATTGAGGACCTAATGCTTTCACTCCATTAGGGTGTAGACATATGCTAGAGTTGTATATGACAACTCACTCTTCTAGACAGTAGTCCTATGGAGTCAGAGCATAAAAACAAAAAAAAATTGTTAAGCTAGAACATGAATGCTTAAGTGGAAATGAAGCCGGTAAAGCAAGAATGCGAGTGTTTAAGTGAAAATGAAATATTTTAAGCGATAACAATAACGTTTAAGCGGAAATGAAATCTTTTAAGCATGATACTTATATGCCAATCTAATAGTTTAGAAACATGATGATTGTTGCTTTCTCGATGTTTTTTAACCTCATGTATCCTGCAGGTCTTTTGTTCCTTGGGAGGAAATCGGTTCTAACATTCTCACTGCCTTGTTTGGTAACGACAACTTCCGACTCTGACAATTATGTCGGTTCCTTTGGTGCCACCTCCAGAACATGGGATGATGAACTCTTAGGTAAGCCTTCTAGGTTTGCTTTTCAATTTTCATTCTTATCGTCTAGAACCTTAACTGCAAGCATCGGCGCCTTATTTTCTTCGGTATGTTCTTCAAATTCAACTTTGGTTGGGGAGTGTTCTTCATTTACTGGAACTTCATGAGGAATGACATCAATGGGTTATTCACTATTGGGACGCAACAACTCACTAGAGGAAACCTCCCCATTAGTACCATCTGTGACATGTTCGACCATGTTTGCTAGTTCCACAAGGAATGAAACTTTCATCTTAGAGGTGGTAGGTTGTCGTTCGCACTCACCGGTAGAAACTTCGGGAAATGATTTTGGTGGTTCATTGGCATTTGGCGGAGGCTATATGTGGATGTCCTCCATGTTGGATCCCTCAATAGTAGCTGGTGTCTCGTTCTTATTGACCAACTCAGCATTTGAGGAAGGAGGTACCTCATTTCTCAATGCTACTAGTGATTCGACAATAGTGTCTATATCAATGTTATTGACTTCGACAACAGGGGGTGACACATGTGGGGATGGTGGCGCTGGTGGGGATGTTAGCGTGGGTGGGGATGATGGCACTTGTGGGGATGCTGATGCGGGTGGGGATGCTGGCACGGATAGGGATGCTAGTGCTTGCTGGGATGGTAACGCAGGTGGGGATGGACTTGATTATCTCTTGATTTTGCCTTTTTGGGTAATTTTCTTCTGGGGGGCTTCTGGGCAATTGACTTGCACTTTCGCAGACAGTGTCGCTTGCCTTATCATTAGTCACTTGTTGTCAGGAACCTAAGCTTTACCTAAAGTGGGAAGAGAAATGGTGGCCATTGTCTAGTGGCAATCTTCTTAACAAACCATTTTGCAGTAGTAGACAAGATCGAGGGGCATCTGGAGTATTGTCCTCTTTTGATAGAGATGGCACAGCTGGGGCAACCTCGGAAGGGCCACGATCCTCAATTGCTTCTTCTCGGGTTTGTAGATTAACAATTGTTTTGGCCAAATTATTAAATCTTGCCAATAGACAAGGGGCAAGATCCTCATCAACTGCACTCCTTGGTGGACTACCAGAAATGGAATGACATCGATGCCAATGTGGTAGGCTTTTGGGTGGAGTGGGAGACCATACATGCTTTTGATAGGGACGCAAATATACGTGTCGGTCGCGTAATAAAGTGTGCGTAAGTACAAAGTGTGAGTCCATATGGAAGAAAGTGGATACTAGTAATAACTCTAAACCCGAAAAATAGCCTCAGTGATCAAATGGTGTATGTATGTACAAAACAGTTAAAAATAAGAAAATACGTGAAATAACAGGAGAGAAGTCAAGGAAGAAAGTGATGTCTGGGCATAGCATCATTCTAGGATTATGAAGTACAGGACAAAGGTTGTATAAACATGCAATCCTATTTGAACCAAAAGGTTTCTAGAATTATACTAAACCCCGATTTCTTAGGCAAAGAGTAACTATATCGTAAACAGTGATGTGTTATAGTAGCATGAATAGTTTATTGCTGCAGTAAACTCCCATACTAGCACCCGTAAGCTCGCCAGTAAGACACTCTCAAAACTCTATTCTTCTTCCAAAATTAGCTCAAATAGCCTCAAACTTGTTCCTCTTGATCAATATGTTCTCCTTCTAGCTTGAATACGAAATAGAAGCTATTAAAGCACCAATTCAATCATATATTCTTTAATTACATGCAAAGTGCTATGAATAATACTAATAAAATACATTCATTCAAGCAGGGGAGAGCACGAAAAACTGCAAAGGGGAGATGACATAGCTTAAATGAAAAAACCTTTTAGATAAGTGGTAATTCCTAAAATTAAACTGAAACATAAATATTCAAGCAAACAATGGTTATATTTAAGCTAAAAGTCACCAAATTAAGCAGAAACATAAAATATTAAGGGGAAACGAATTATGTTAAGCGGGAATGTTTATACATAATAGACACCAAGTAACTAAATACCTCTTTGCCGTCGAGTGTTGTTAGTAATGGATCAAGGGATACTTACTTCCTGAAATAGTTCTCCCTGTAACAAAGTATCCAGAGAGTCTTACCAAAGCGCACCTTCTTACTAGTGCCGGTGACCTTGTAGAACCAAATATTCAAGGTAACAGCACATCCTCTCAAGTAGTCAATATTTGTCTTCTTACCGGAAGACCTTGCTTGCACTCTGGCGGCCATCAACGGGATGCCCTACATAAGCCACTTATGTGTGGCTTGAGCCCATGCATAGCGCTGCAGTTCTGTAAAATCATCCACGTAGTCCACAATCCAATTACGGATGGAACGCGATGTGTTCGGAACAACATGGTTCCCATGATGTACACCAACAATAACTTCACAAAGTTTTCTTCTTCTCCTCTTTTTCGAACGACCTTACCAAGGGTTTTTTTTATTGAATCCCTATGTCTTTCATATGTTTTGGATAAATATTTTCCTTCGAATTCTGATTATGTTTTCCTCTTCTTGAAAACTACTACATCCCCATCATATCAGAGGCCAAGAATAATTGCCACATCTTCGGGCCTGAAACTCAGTAGGCTTTCACCAATCTTGAACTTTTGTGAACGCTCATCGTATCTTTGCATTAGAGCATCGAGCAATCCCCTCTCTTTTAGTACATGTTCAATTTCGGTTAAAGATGCAAAAGGCATTTTCCGGATGATTTCTCGATGCTTGGAACTCATGCTATGTCTCAAATCAGCAAGAGTTTCTACTATTGGGACCAAATAACATCTCTCGTTGACAAGGTTGGTGGCCATATCTCCAGTGCTTCAGCAAGACCAACAATTCATGAGCCATCAATAATTATTAAGTGGAAACTAGTTTACATAAGCGGAAACACAATAGTTTAAAATGGAAACCATTTAATCTTAATGGTAAACAACATCTTTAATGAGAAACAATTTTTCATTGATGCAACACATTTTATTTGAACACAACACACACAATTGATGTTCTTCCACACACCACAACACTGGACGTTGTCTGGGAATCATTTATATACAGAAAAGGACCAAAAAACACAACCGAAACAAGATACAACTGAAAGTAAAAAAAAAACAAATCTTTATAGAGGATACAACGATAAGATACAGATCATATTCCTGGAGACATAGAATTCTAGCATTCCAAATTACAGACCAATTCATACACAACTACATAGGAACAAAAAAAAAAACCTTTAATTGCAAAATCCTAGAAACCAAAAAAAGAGATAATCACAACCCTACAACTACCAAAAATCATTTAGCAATTGTCATATTGATTTACTACCTTTAGGTAAGGCTTTTGTTGATTCAAGAGTGGAGAGATGGTGTCAAGGAAACAACCGTGCTAAACAGGGAATCTCTTGCAAACTTCTTCTCAAGACCTCTAATGTTGAACATGAAGATTCAAGGTGGCAAACAAACACAGAGAAGGGAAAGCCTTTTAGCTTCTTCCATCTCACAACATAAAGGGGCAAGTAAGAGAACGCACAGATGGCAACCATCACACCCTTGGGATTTGTAACTGCCTAAACCGCCAGTTCCCAACGTGGAAAGATGACCACATGCATGGATGAGTGTGTCGGGGCATTTATGTCTTTTCCCTTCAAACATCACTGTGTTAGCAACGGTGTGGACTTAAAATGAATAACAATGATAAATGAGGGATAATATGTGAATACTGAAATCAAGAGGGTTTTTTGTGATAGCCAAACTTGAGAGGGGATATTTGTTCATTATCTATTAATTTTATTATTTATTATGAAATAAGGTAACTTCTTATTTTAAAATAAGATAGCTTAATTTAATATATTTTATTATAAAATTTAGAAAATATTTTAATTTAAAATTGAACTTATAATAAAATCATAATATCATAAATAAATATATCTATAATATATTTTGAACAATTATATAGATAAATAAAGATTTCAAGTATTTAATTAACGAATTGTTTGAATAGTTTTAAAAATATAAGTTTTTAACGAATTGTACGTTTGAATAATTTAAAAAAATATATATTTTAATAAAATAGAAATTTAGGAACGGATTTGCAACACGTTTTTAATTTTTAATACTTATAAATATATATATACTATAAAAAAATTAGTGTTATTGTAGCGCAGGTGGCCATCTTTTGTTTTCAAAGTCAGCTATAACAGCTACAGTAGGCCAGCCTTAGTTTTCAAAGTCAAAAACAACAGCTGCAAGACACTTTCACATGAAACATGGTTTCACATGCAACAGCTATTCGATGTTTTTAAATCCAGCTTGGAATGCCTTAATGCCAAGTGGTTCTATAACCTTCTAGAATAATTATTGATCTCTCAAAGTCTTGCTCTGCTTTGTTACATTTATTTTTAAGTTGATCCTGATCTCCCGAGCTGGTCAATTATTAAAACACTCCTTGGGAAGATTAGGATGATGTGAGACCCATGGGTCAATTTCTTATTTTTATTTGGATAAAACATTTTAAAACTGAGATTATTATGGTGCACTAATTAAGAGCAATAGGTGGAATGATGATAACTCATAAACAGTGCTAAGGTACTCACAATGCCTAGCCCACCTTGCATCTCATATATTTTAATGGGTAAACCACTCATTTAAAGCAATATTATATTATAAAAAGGAGTTAATTATTTTTATCTCTCTTAGCATGGAAAAAAATTACAATCATTTTGATGTGAAAGTAGTAGTTACCATCATTCTTATGTGTAATATTCATCTTTGTTTATTTATACATATATATATGACGACTAAGTTAGTTAAGAAGGATATCTAAACAGTGTAATTCCAATTTGTCACATATTTAACTTGACATAGGTGTTTGTTTACTATAATCATATAGCTAGGTGTGGATTAGCACCTATTTTTATGTTTTTTTTTCCTTAAATATGGTAGTTAAATCGAACATTTATATTATGTACTATAATTTGCAATAAAATTTCTAAAGTTTATTCAAGATATATATATATATATATATATTTATTTCCTAACATAATATAACTTCCTAACTTAAAAAAAAAAAATGAAAAAAGCAAACTGAGAGTTCATGTCTTTATTATAATTTCTCCAAAATTCTTTGAATCTATATTAATCTCACCAAACATATTATTCATTTTTACATATCACATAAAATATTAATTTAGATTCTAATTATATATATATATATATTTAACTAAAAAAATACAGAAGTACTGCTATGTTTTACAATAATACAGTCTAAGGTTCAAATCATTAATTCTTGTTTTATCATGTAAAAACTAAAATCAAATCAAATAACTAAATTTTGTATAAAATTATAACATCAAATGAAATAAAATTTTAAAAATATTAATTTGAATTACAAGTTCGATGGACTAAATTATTATTATTATTTTTATGTGTGTGTAACTTCTCACCAATACTTACCTCAAAAACTTCTCACCAATACCTGCATCTAGCCTAATACTCTAAATTGTAAGAATAATTAATTTATGTATTGAACTAAATCTTTATGCTTATTATAAGTTCATTTGATTTTTAAATCATACAAACATATATATATATCTTGAATTTTATGCTTGAACTACACAAAAACGATATACTTCAATTCTTCTAGAACATTTCAAGTGAAATAAAATAACATCATTTTTTTTTTATATGGAATGTGGCACCCCATTAACAATGGAGAATGAAAACCAATCATGTACTTCCTCTATTGAGAAATGGTATCACAGTCAGCATCCAATTGCTTCCATGCATGCCTTCCCACTTCAAAGCCCACTACTATTTTATTCGATTCTATGCTCATCCTATTCTATATATAGATTGCAAGTAAGTCGGGAAGGAAAGAAGAAGGGGATTAATAATGTTTGGGAGCATGAAGTTTCTTCTAATTTCAAACATTGTTACATTATTTCTTGCTTTATTCCTTTTGTCGTTGGCCAATGGAATGGAGGAGAAGAAGGATGTTTATATAGTTTATATGGGGGCTGCAGCACCAGCTTCTTCTCCAGAGACTCTCACTCAAACCCATCTTCAGCTTCTTACCTCAGTGGTTAAAAGGTTTGCCTTTTATTTTACTTGATATATTTTGTTTATTTTTATTTTTAAATTTCCTTGATTCAATCTAAGCTAAATTTATAATACATGTGTCAATTTAATTAGATGATGAGATGAACTATTAAATAATTTTTCTAGATATTTGATGAGTTTATATGTAATAACGTATAAATTATTTTAAAAAACATTCTGCACCCTTGATTAATCTTGTATCAGCATAGAGCTTCAATTATAAAGTTTAATTTGCTAAAATATAGTTATGTATCCTTCTTATCTCAAAGTTAAATAGGATATTATTATTATTATTATTATTATTATTATTATTATTATTATTATTATTATTATTATTTTGTTATACACCATTCTTATCTAATCATGTCTAAAAACTGATCTCATAAATAAACTAATGTTTATTTAATTAAATGACATGTGATTGTTCTAATTATTATTTTTCATATTTAATATTTGATTAGACAGGAGCACCAAAAATTGATCCATAGCTATAAACATGGGTTCTCTGGTTTTGCTGCGAGGCTATCGAAAGAAGAGGCATTGGCCATTAGTCAAAACCAAGATGTGATATCAGTATTTGTTGATCCCGTTTATCAACTTCACACTACTCGATCATGGGATTTTTTGCAACTCCAAAGCTCCTTAAAGTCTGGCTCAACACTCAGAGCAAATGAAACTGACAATGGACTTTTTTCAAAAGTAGGTGAAGATACAATCATTGGGCTTTTAGATACAGGTATGAAAACTCATCATGAATCAAAGAAGATGAATTTTTATTTTTTATTTTTGTAAAAATGTGATGAGATTATGTAATGATATTATGTCACTTTATTTATTTTTGGAATCTTAGGGATTTGGCCAGAATCACCAAGCTTTAGTGATAAAGGGATGAGACCACTTAAAAAGAGATGGAATGGGAAATGTGATAAGGCAAATGACTTCAATTCATCCAATTGTAACATGTGAGCTTTTCAGTAGTTATGTTAATTAATTAATTAACTTACACATCTGCATATCAAAATAGGCATTTTTTCAATCTAACATTGACTTTTATTAAGGGTTACTTTTCACATGAGGAAATATATACATATATATATATATATATATATATATATATATATGAAACTTAACCATATTATATAGGAGGTCATAACAACAATTATACTGATTTATGGTAATAGCAACTAGTATTCATATTTCCAGAAAACTTCAAAATTTATGATAGTTGCATAGGCCTATTTGTTAGGCAAGTTTTTCATTTACCTTTGCAAAATTAATTTTCATAATTTTTCAAATTTTAGGAAAAACCAACCATAAACACATTTCCATAAAAACTTTTTCATCTTGATAAGTATTTCAAGACTTCATGGTAAAACTGTAAAAGTGCTCCCCATCTGTCATCTTTGAATTAACAGGAAGCTCATCGGAGCAAGATCATACAAACCCGACGATAACCCGAATAGCCCGAGAGACTATGACGGACACGGAACCCACACCTCCTCCATCGCCGGCGGCGCAGCGGTTTCCGACGCCTCCTACTACGGCGTCGCCGCCGGCACGGCCAAGGGCGGCTCTCCTGCTTCTAGGATCGCCGTCTACAAGGTTTGTGGCAATTTTGGCTGCACGGGATCCTCGATCCTCGCCGCATTTGATGACGCCATCGCCGACGGCGTTGATGTGCTCTCGATCTCGATAGGCGGTTATATATTTGACAAGCCCGACTTCAACAAGGATCCGATTGCTATCGGATCATTCCATGCGGTGGAGAAGAATGTGATCGTCGTCTGCTCCGCTGGGAATGATGGGCCTTCCACTGGGAGTGTCCTCAATGAGGCTCCATGGATCATTACCGTCGCAGCCACTACTATTGATCGGAAGTTCGACTCTGATATTCTTCTACTTGGCACTGGCAGTAACAACAAAGCTATCAAGGTAAGTACTCCTTTGTTTTTAGTTACTTGCACATTTTAATTAATTAATATAGATTAAAAAAGTTAATTAAATTTTATTGATAATTTAAAATTTATAAAAAATCATATTAATTTAATGAAAAAATTTTTATTTAAAATATAATAATCTAATAAAATCTATAGTTAAATATGATTTATTATAATTTATAGGTAAATTTTAAAAAAAATTATACTTTATATTTTATAACTTTTTTAAATAATGAATTAAAAAAATCAAAGAAAACGTTTAAAATAGAAGGCGTAAAAAGTACCAGAGTGAGTATTTATTTATTCCCTTTTAATAGTTATCTTATTATTATTATTATTATTATTATTATTATTATTATTATTAGAGTAAAATATTTAGATAGTCATCAAATTATTCAAAGTATTAATCATTCAATTATAAAAAATTTTAATTGGATCACATAATTTTAGAATTATTGTCAATTGGGTTACTAGTGTTCACGCCATTATTGGCATTGTGCTTTGGCGGTACATGTCACCAATTTTCTCCTCATCTTATCATTGCTACATGGCTACTAAGAAAATTATTTTTTTTTGGCCAACACTTCCATGTAACTAATGATGTCATGTGGAATGCTATGTCACTTAATATTGTCATGTAAATTTGACATAAAATGAATGACATGTATTACCAAAGTGGAAAAAAAAAAAAATGATATGAACTATCACATCGGCCCACTTAATGGTGTAGAGTTCATTGATCAAAATAACTTAAATTCTTAGTTAGGTGACCAAATTAAAATTTTTTATAATTTGTGACCCAAATAAGAATACCGAATAATTGAAAAATTATTTAAATAATTTTATTGTTATTATTAATAGGCTACAACAACAGCTTTCCCCCGTAATTCTCCGACACATGGGATGGTATTTTGTTGGGTTTGAGAAAAGTTTTGGACTTTATTGGAAAATTTATATTAGCTGAATTATAAATTATACTCGGTATTAATTTTAAAAGTAATATTGTATTTTTTTAATTAACATTTTAATATCAAGTATTAAATAAATCTATTTAATTCATTAAATTTTGTCCAAAACCTCAAGGCAACCTCATCTGGTAAAAAAGATCTCTATCTCATATGAAGGTTTCTTTTTCTTTTTAAATAAAATTTTAGTTACAAAAACTTTAGAAAATTTTATATAAACACAAAAATTCAAAGAAGCTATTTGCAATATATATATATGCTTGCATATTTTAAATGTAATAAGATAAAAAATTGTCACCATTACAATAAAAGAGTTGGAATTTTATTTCGTTCCTCTCTTTAATCAAAGTATATGATTTGAAACCTATTTTAATATTTAAAAAAATACTATAAAATATATCAAATAGTAGATATAAGAATAAATCCAAAAAAATATTAATTATGAATATTAATATTTTTTTTATTCCTCTATTAATATTGTTATTTGTTATTTACTGTACATAAAACATCAGGGGCAAGCTATAAATTTCTCTAATTTGGGCAAATCTCCAACCCATCCATTGGTCTATGGTCGATCAGCAAAGTCTAATTCAAACTCCAGCACTGATCAATCAGCTAGGTAAGTTGTACAATATCATTCAATCATTAAGCTTGAGTTTGTTAACAAAATCATCATTCTCACTCTCTCTTTCTCTCTCTCTCTGTCTCTCTCTCACCGTTTGTGAGAACATATATACTCCTGCAAACCTTTATGATTCATAAGTCTCTTCATAAACCAAAATTGTTACACAGATAAACCTCTAGAGAAGGGGTTGTTAAAAATAGAAAACTCTAATATTAGCCTCACTTGGCCACTTCTAATAAAAGAAAGAAAAAAAAAAAAAATCATTTTTCAGCCATTGCGACATGCAGTCATTGGATGAGAAAAAGATCAAAGGAAAGATAGTTGTTTGCAAGCACAATGACGAGGACATAAGAAGTGACGTACTGGTTGAGCTGTTAAAGGACTTAGGAGCGATTGGAGTGATACTGGTTAACTATCAACAAAACTCTGTGGCTTCTACTTATGTTGATATCCCAGTAACTGAGATCCCTCTCCAAGCAGCAGATGAGCTTTTCACTTACATCAACTCCACCAAGTAATCACTATCTTTACCTTCCATAATATTTCCCATCTTTCATTAAATTTTTTATTTCAAATTGAAATAGTTTGAATTTTACCTGGCTTGTGATTGCATGGCTAAACAAAGGAAACCAATAGCAACCATTTTGCCAACCATAAGTGTGACTGAGTATAAGCCTGCACCACAAATTGCTTATTTCTCTTCAAGAGGCCCTTCTTCACTAACAAAAAACATCCTCAAGGTGAGCTTTCTTCTAATTATTTTCCTTGTATTATTTTGTGGTTGGTTAATTCAAAGGCTAGAAAATGCATGCAGCCTGATATTGCAGCACCAGGAGTGAACATTCTAGCAGGATGGCCTCTAAGGAATTCATCATCAGATATACCACCAGGGAAGAAGCCTTCGGGTTTCAACCTGCAATCTGGGACTTCAATGTCCTGCCCTCATATTGCCGGAGTCGCAGCCAACATCAAGTCTTGGAACCCGAAATGGAGCGCATCTGCAGTCCGGTCAGCCATCATGACCACAGGTCTTCACATGAACTCAACTACTTGTTAAGTCTCAAACAAATTAAATTCTTGAACTCTTAATAGATTCATATTACTTGGTCTTGTGTTACAGCTATTTTGATGAATAATAATAAGAGACAATTGACGACTGATTTAGGCTCTACTGCAACACCATATGATTTTGGAGCAGGAGAAGTTAATCCAATAGCTGCATTACAGCCAGGTCTGGTTTATGATGCAGGGCCTGAAGATTATCTACTATTTTTGTGTAACTATGGTTACAATACATCTACCATCAAGTCTATCAGTAATAGTGCCTTGGTTGGATTTGAATGCCCAAAGAACTCTAGTAAGGACTTGATTTCCAGCCTCAATTACCCATCAATAGCTATCAGCAACCTACATAGAATAAAGAAAAAGATAGTGAGTCGGACATTGACCAATGTGGGAGCTGAAGAGGAGATCACATATGTTGTAAGTGTCCAATCTCCAGTTGGAGTAGATGTGAAGGTAGTTCCTGAGAAACTTCAGTTCACAAAGAAAAGTAAGAAATTGAGCTACCAAGTGACTTTTTCGGTGAAGGACTCCTCCTTGACAAATGAACTGTTTGGGTGGATTACTTGGTCAGATGGAAAGCACTTGGTTAGAAGTCCATATGTGATTAGTAGCAAGTAATAAATGCTGCTAAGAAAAATGCATTATTAAAGTGAAATGCTATTGAGATCTATGGTCTGTCTAGGTGAATCATGTGCAGTATTTGATGCAACAATTTAACAGAATTGAAAATTGTCGAATTGAACTTGCAGAATTTTTCTGAATAGATAGTAGGAACTTATGAGGATTGAGAGATTCAATAAGTCTAAGGTAAGGTCTAAGTAGTCCTGCAATATCAATGGATGTTTTTTCCCAATCAATTCTCACTTATCTTAAACTATTCTTTTCAAACAGAGACAGAACTATAAAAACGTAAACTAATTAAATATTTCATCCCATCTCAAAATGCAGTCTTGAGTTCATATGAGAGTATCATGAGATCGATTATAGGTGTACATTAGGAAGTGATATTGTTCGAGTACAAACACCACCAAAGCAACATGAAATGCGGAGAATTTTATTTTTGTTAATGCAATTTCACAGCCACTTCTTTCGAAGTCATTCTTGATGTTGAATGTTAACCATCATTTCATCAGTAGTCCTCCGTGTGATCAAATCTTTTTCCAAGCTATGGGTAAGATCCAGGAGACTGTTGATATGGAGAAAATCCATAGCTTGAATGTGTTGGACTTTTGCTGAGGAGAATAGAGGATTCAGAGAAGAAGACAAGTGAGTAGAAGATGTAGAGAATAGAGAGAAGTTTAAAGATAACAATACTTCACTTGCTTGACTGAATTCAAAGAAGGATTACAACTTAAATAGAGCCCAAAAGTTGGCACATAGTTTCATGCAAAAAAAAAAGTCATAATAAAAGCAAAAACATACAAGTTAAACTAAAACCAAATATAAAGTGATACTTGATAAAAGCCTTTCATGTTCGTACACATCAAAGGTTGACTACTCCTTTCCACTACCTGTATTCCCATTCGTTTAGCCCACAAACAGTAGCATGCATTTGTCAATCAAATCCCTTCCTTGCACTCCATTGGCCAAGCATCATTACACCCACTAGCTTCTTTATTACTTAGTTTCAGATCACACTCAACAAAATGTATATTGAATGTTATTAGCTGAAAGCGAAGCAGTGTGTAAAATCAATAACACAGCAAGATAGTACTAAGGAAAAGATGTAATTTAAGTTAGTAATATAATTTAAGAACCATTTCAAAATGCATACTCTTAACACAATAACAGATTTGATCAGCAAATTTGACAGAATTCTACTCTTGACTGTATACAATCATATTACAGTGATAATTTTGTTAAAAGCCTTCAAAATGACTACGGTAAATCATTGTAGAAAATGTGCTCCTTCAATAGGTAAAAGGTGGTGAGTTAACAAAGTCAACAAGAAAAAGCACGATAGCCTAGAACATTAGTAATGAAAATGACTTTAAATTTAATTTGCATTTAAGTTAACAATAAAAGTACCAAAGGATTCATAACTTAGTAGTGTTTGGCCCCACTGTAAAAATCAAGGGTAAGTCATTTAAAGGTCTCAAGTTCAATAATTTATGTAAGAAGTCAGGACACGTGGCTTGTCAATATTTTGTAAAAAAAAAATCTAGTATGACTGTCTAGGAGTGGTGGAAATGGAATATGATTGATTGTTATAAAATTACATTGAGATTTCAACAACTATTTAGAAAAAATGCCTTTGAAAATGGCTTGCAATTTTTCATAACAGAATCTTCATAAGCTCGGCACTTGTCTTCTTTGTCAAAAAAAAAAAAAAAAAAAAAAAAAAAGTTCATAAGCTTTCGGATAATAGCTATATTTGAAACCATTCATAGATTGATTCTAGATTCCATGTTTCATATGTGTGAGGATTACTCAAGTGGAACATTATTAAAAAGTATCTTACATGGTTTATAAAATGTCAGCAGAAGTTGGAAATAAAAAGAAAAATGATTAAAGCCCCATAAAATAACACTTATAATTCAATAGTAAATTCCAAATCATTAAAATATGCAGAAACATAGCTGGATGAGAAAACCAACTTATGAATGAATTCAAATCAAGGACATAACCAGGGCATCAATAATCATCATTCAAGAAAGCTCCAAATCCATCATATGGGTAACAAGAAAATGTTAGAACCAGAATTCAGAGATGAATAACTTTGTTATAGAAAACTCCTTCTAATTCTCCATATAAAATATAGGAAAATTCAAACAAATTACAAGGAACAAACTCTCATTCTAGTAATCAAAGAAAAACATTTAGAAAAGTTCAACAATAATTAATAAACAAAAACATTTAAACAAACACTGAGCTGAGTCATGCCCTAACGTGTCAACATTTGGTGCACCCAACCGCTTAATCTTATAATGCCTCGAATTAAAACAAATTTGATAGATTACACAATCTTCACCATCCATTCCTCTCACAACCTCGAGCTATTTGGACTGCCTATAACTTAACACAAAACCCTTGATCAAAACCATCTTAACCCTTCATTATTTTCTGCCAAAATCTCAACTAACTTACCAACCATTTGAACACTTGGAAAAGACCAAATTACCTCTTGTCATAACAAAACAATAGAACAAGGCTTCTCTGCACATCTACACATCACCATTGCAACAATATGACACAACATCTTCTCACCTTCATCAAACCTTCACAACTTCTCACATCAACTTCTTCTTTATATTCTGCAATCACAATCAACAATTTCCCCTTGATTGAAGCTTGCCCACTCCTAATAATTCACAAAATTTCAAAAATTGCCTTCAATCTAAGCACTTTGTCATGATATCTACTAGTTGATTCTTAGAAGAACAATACTTCAACCTGACAACCTCTTCTGCAATCAAATTTTTGATACGTTGAAATTTTACATCTACATGCTTGGTTTTGCCATGAAGAACTGGATTTTGAGCTATAGGAATACAAGATTTGTTGTCACAATTGATTGTAATTGGTTCTTCATGTTTCAAACCACAATCTGTAAGTACTTGTTTTAACCGCACTCTTTGATAGCAAGTTGCACTCAATGCAATATATTCAGCCTCTGTTGAAAACAAAGCAGCAATATCTTGTTTTTTAGACATCCAAGTAACAGCACCTGACCCCAAATTAAAAACCATTCCACTTGTGCCTTTTCTGTCTATAGGATTAGTGCCCCAATCACTATCAGAGAACCCTTGCAAGACCTCCGTTGAATTTGTCTTACAGTATAAAATGCCAAAAATCATTGCACCTGCTAAATACCTCAATAAATGTTTAGCAGCCCCATGATGAATACTTGTAGGTTTGTGCATAAACCTTGAGAGTAAGCACACTGGAAACATAATATCAAGACTAGAATGAGTAACATACATCAATTTCCCAATTAATCTTTTGTACTTGATCACATCAACTGCATTTTCTTCTTTTTATATTTGCTATTTGGCACATGGCAATAACTGAACATTGACTGGTTTACATTGTATCATATTATACTCCTTCAACAGATTTTCTACATATTTTCTCTATGACATGTAAATGCATGAACTACTTTGCTGTAATTCCAAACCCAAAAAATATGAAGCCTTGCCCAAATCACTCATATCAAAAATTTGTTTCATTTTCTCTTGAAATTTAGTTAAAACTGCTAATGAAGAATTCATATAAAGTACATCATCCACGTACACACAAACCAGCTGCATAATTCCTTCTTTATTCACCTTCTTGTAAAGAGTATTTTCTATTGCACTTCTGTGAAATCCCTGTGACTGCAAATAACCATTCAATTCTTCATACCAAGTTCTTGGGGCTTGCTTCAAACCATAGAGTGTGTTATGTAGTTTGTATACCAAATTTTCTTGACCCACAACTTCATACCCTTGAGGCTGAGCTACATACACTTCCTCCTTAATTTCTCCATTTAAGAAAGCTGATTTCACATCTAACTAGAAAACCTTCCAATTTAATTGAGCAGCCAAAACAAACATAACTCTTACTGTCTCCATTCTAGCAACTATAGCAAAAATCTCTTCATAATCTATCCCATGCTCTTGTGTATAACCTTAGTCTATTAATCTTGCCTTGTATTTAGAAACTTCACCATTGGCCTTATACTTTGTTTTATATATCCACTTGATACCAATTAATTTCCTGTATGAAGGCAAGACTGTTAATTCCCGGGGATTGATTTTTTTTTTCTATTGCATTCAATACTTCCTTGATAGCCAATTTCCACACTTCATGTTGATTTGCTTCTTCAAATGTTGTTGGATCAGTTACTGGCAATGCAAAATTGCAGCTTTCATAAATATCTCTTAAAGCCCTTACCTTCTGTGTTGGTGTTTCATCAATACTAGTATCACTATCTTGTATAACTTGTCTTCCTTGAGAATTATTTGATGGATTACTGCCACCATTTGTATCATCACTGCCAAAAGAATTTTCTGCATGCCCATTTCCTGAATTTCCTGCAATCACTTCCTGGATAATAATTCTTGGAGCTGATTCTGCACTCACTGCTTTGTCTAACCATTGCCACACTTCAAATTCAAAGAATTTGGCATCCCTACTAATCACAATTTTTCCAGTATCTGGTATATACAGCTTATAAGCTTTTGCATCTTTAGCATAACCAACAAAAATATCTTTCACTGCCCTACCACTTTTGTACATTCTATGTTGCTTGATGAGCAAATGCCACACAACCAAATACCCTTAGATGTGATACATCAGGTTTCCATCCATGCTACACTTCATGAGGTGTTTTTTTATAAACTGCAAAAGTTGGTGCTACATTAGATACATAAGCTGCACTTAGTACTGCATATGCCCAGAATTTATTTGGCAAAGCACTAGCATGTAACATACTTCTTGCCTTCTCCAATAGAGTCCTATTTTTCTTTTCAACAACTCCATTTTGCTGTGGAAAATATGGGGAAAACAATTCATTGTTTATTCCTTGCTTAGTGCAAAAATTATTGAATTCTCTGGACAGGAAATCTCTTTCTCTATCTGTCCTTAAAATCTTTATTTTTTTTTCCTGATTGTATTTCAACTAATGCAAGAAAACTTTAAAAACATGCAAACAACTCATGCTTGAACTTCGGAATATAAACCCAACACATTCTAGGAAAATCATCTATAAACAGCAAAAAATACCCGTTACCACCAAATAATTCTGTTTTCATAGGCCCACATAGATCAACAAGTACTAAATGCAATTGCTGAGTAGCTCTCCATGATCTTCGAGATTTATATGGCACCCTTGATAACTTTCCAAACACACAATCTTCACACAGCTACACTTTCTATACACTTGGTAGACCAAATACCATCTTTTGACTATGTAAATCATGCAAATTTTGAAAATTAAGATGACTATATCTCTTATGCCATAATACTGACTGATAAGTGCTTGTGCGATAAGAATACGAAGTGTTCTTTCCTTGTGTTGAGCATTACTTTTCTCGGGATTTAACGCTAATATGTGTGTATTTATGTTACTTTCATGCAGGTAGGGTTGTTAAACCGAATATGAGAGAAAGAATCCAATGTGGGTCGTAATGCACTAATTTGGAGGAAATCTTGCTAAGGTTCAAACGCGAAGACATAGGTCGGGTTCGAGATGCGAGAATGTGTGCCAACCTCCTCGTATTTGAGTTAGAACAACTATTTGGAGGGGCACAAGGGCAGTCACATTCAAGCATTCCAACTTGTGCATATAGATCAAGATCTCCACTAACATGTCCGTTATTGACGAAGCAAAGCGATCCACGACGTAAACGTGTGCCCGTTTGCGTTACCTCGATAAAAGCATGGATTCGGGAGTATTTTGGGACGGTACCGTAGTAGGGTACTGTAGCAAGAATACTGTACCAGCACTGTTCATAATCGGCCGAGAAAACAGGAAAATAGAAAATCCACACGAGCGTGTGGAAATTCCACACGCATGTGTGAAAAATCCACAGGGGCGCAAACACGGGCGTGTGGATTCCCAATTCCAGCCCTTTAAAAGCCGATTTCAGCCCGATTTCAGCATTCTTTTCTCCATCTTTTCCCCAACTTGAGAGATGGCGGAGGCTAGGGTTTTGAGAGGTATTGGCTAGGGTTTTTGAGAGGTTCTACGGCTCCGACATTGCGTGCTGTTTGGAAGAAGGTTAGTGGGAGGGCTTTCGTCGGCACCGATCCGGCGAGGTGTATCCTAGGCCGGACAAAAGGACCCTTACGACGAGTAGAGAGGGGCACAGACCGGGTAACCGGGCCCGCCGGGCCCAACACGCATTAGCCGACCCGGCCTACAGTGCCAGCCCGCCAGGCTGGGTTAATCGGCGGGTTACGTGTCAACTTCTATTGACCAGGACCCAGCCCGCTGATTTACGGGCCGGCCAGCCATTTTTTAAAATTTCACTATAAAATTAAATTAAAGTAAAAATCTGATAATGCTATTGTTGAGATTGGAAACAATGACCTCAAAAAGCCTTATAAGTATCTAATCCACTACTCTATAATTTCACTAATGATTTACTTTAAATATATATATATATAACAAAAATTACAAATTAAGATTTTTTTAATTTATCTTAAAACAAAAATATAATTGTTAACCGATTAAAAATTTTGAGACAACTCAAAATAATTTCAAAATAACTTAAAAAAAAAGAGGACGAGTGATTGTACTTAATTCATTTCTCTATCGAATTAAGTTGTTAAGATATCTTTATGAGTATATAATAATTAAAACTTATATAATTATCTTACTTTAATTCATAGTTGCCACTTGCTAACTATTCATTGCTATTCAGGTATGTCTCCACCTTAACTTAATTATCAAACTTTACAGGATAATATTATGCTGAACATATTGTTAGTGCAAAAGCTTACTAACTTCAAAATTTACCTTTTTTTTATTAAACTTAAGCATATTTAGATTCATCCGTTAAAATTTATAATTTAATGTCTAGTTGTGACAATTGAGAACTTGCTATGTTAAATACGTTTTCATTTGTATTTAATATTTACAATAATTAAATCACACAAAAATTCAATTTTTACAGTGCAATGGTTGCCTGTTTATGAACTAGTTGTACCTATTATTTTTTTTTTCATTTAATACTTGTGACAATTAAAACACACACAAAAAAAAAAAATCTATAACTATTCATTTTTATTGCTTTCCCACTATTCATAAATTCAAATGGGTTTAATTTACGTTCATGTTGATGTTATTAATGAATTGGAAGTTGACATTCAATTATATTTATTTATATATATCTATTCCCAATATTATATGAAAGTTAGTGTAGCCCAAGTGGTTGGGTGCTTTTTTTGGTAAAAAGGTCATGGGATCTAAACCCTTAGCATGCATGATCATGATTTTTTTTTTTTAAAAAAATATAAAACAAAAAAAAAAGTGCAACCCGGCGGGTTGATGAACCCGGTTGACCCGGCGGGTCAACTAGCCGGGTCACGGGTTGAGATAAGGATAACCCATAACTGGGCCCGCTCAGTGCGGGCCAGTTACAAGTTTCCGGCCCCGCCCACCGGGTCACTTGAACCAGCGGGCTTCGACGGGCTGGTTCCGGGCTGGGCCAAAAATCGGCCCGTGACCCTCTCTAGCGACGAGTAGAGGACTCTCCACAAGACCATCACTACGACTAACGAGGGTGTTTTCTATGGATGCTTTGTTTTTACATTCGATTTCATTGATTGTATCTAGCTCCATGGAGAGCTAAACCCCTAGTGGGTACTTGGGTATTTGTGAATCCTAGGATGTATTCGTTTCATTGAACCTCTTTATTATGCTTTCAATTAATTAATGTTTATTGTGAGTTCCAATCTTGGAGACTTGATTGTATGAATGCTCCCCTAGAGTGACACTAGGGTTGAGAGTTCTTCTTGGCAACTCTTGTGAGTGAGTGACACACCATGAGAGTTAGACAAAGCTAGATTGGAGAGGGTAAAGAGGGTGAGTCGAGAGGTAGCGGAGCATCCCCTTTCCTCTACGGTGTGATCTATCCTACCTCTACGTTCCAAGAGTTCTTTGCCGCCATAGTAGAGTGAATGGGCTAAGGGATGACCTTCCGCTGGGGCTTAGTTGCGAGTGCAACGGAGTGAAGCGTTGAAGTGATTTTAGCATATAGGGCTTAATTGTGGCTAGGGATCTTTCACCTGGACCAAAGGGTTATGTCTATACATAGGAATAGGGTTTATCACTTGGAATCCCTAGAGCTCATTGCAATTCTATGCTAGTGCAGGGTTGAGAGATTATTCAATCATTCCTCCGGGACATGTATAGAGTTAGGCATGGTTGACTTTAGATTTGGGATCATGTAATTAAGAATTTCCACGACTCATTATTGCATCAATTAGGAAGTATAATAGAGGGTTCTTGCACTTGAAACAATTGTCCTAGGCAGATCAATATCCGAGTACCCCATCTTTATCGATTGCCTTACCTTCTCCTTTACTTGTGCCTTCTATCTTGTTGTTTTTATTTTTGTTATTTCATATTTTGTCACACTTATCACTATTCATCTTCTACATTAGTTAAGAAACAACTCAAGTGTCTTTATTCCCTACTCTCTGTGGATACGATACCCACTCATCTGGGATTATTACTTCGACACCCGTGCACTTGCGGTTTACACGCATACACGAACGTGTCACTGACATCTCTTCATTTTTCTGCACCACATTTGTTTGCTCACTCCTGGAGAACTCTATAGGAAATAAATTGTTGCTTCTCTGAATGGTCATGAGAACTTCACCTGTCTTTGTATTTTCAATAACACAACCATATCTTCTAAAATTCACATTGTAGTCATTCTCAATTAACTGACCCACATTGAGTAGATTGTGTGCTAATGAAGGAACAAATTCATTCCATGTATTAATTTTTCCTCCACCCACTTGAATTGGCACAGAACCTTTGCAAGCACATCTACTTCTTTGTCATCACCCAATCTAACTTTTTATTTGACACTTTCATCCCATTGATAAAATAATTCTTTTCTCCCTGTCATATGACATGAAGTGCCACTCTCCAACAACCAAATTGATAGATCTTCATCAACTAGGTCATTATGTACCATAAACAAACTATCACCCTCATTTGGATTGTGAGTACTAGAAGACCCCTCATCAAAATTCTTACCTTGAGACCAACAATGTAATTGATAATGACCAAATTTCTTGCATTTAAAGCACTATACGTTCTGTAATCCACTTCTACCAAATTTTTATCCACTAAACTGCCCTGACCTTTCCTGAATCTGCTAAAAGGTCTTGGACCTTCTCTTCTTAACTGCCATAAACTACCACTAGTATCACCCTGCTGTCTTGCTTCATTCTATCTACCAACATTACTATCCCTCTGATTATCTAAACCTTTATCTCTTCCTCTCCAGCTTCTTCCTCTATCTCTAGAATAATTCCTACCACCACCTGTTCCTCCTCTCATAAGAAAAACTCTCTTGACTTGCTTGTCAATGAATTGATTTTATCTTGCTTCATGAGCTTTTAGAGAACTACTCAAATCATCCAAAGTTAAAGTTGAGATCACTCTTACTTCTTCAATTGATGTAACTGCATGCACAAATTTTGAATACAAACTCCTCATAACTTTTGAAACCACATCTTTATCTGCCAAATTAACACCCATGCCTCTAATTTAATTGACAATCACCAGAACTCTAGCGATATAATATTGAATTGATTCATCCCTTTCATTTGTAACAAGTTAAACTTTTATCTTAAATTTTGTTGTCTCACAAAAAACATCTTTGATGTACCTTGATTTTCATTCTTGATATGGTCAAAGGCTTCTTTATCTGTATTAAATCTGACAATTCTATGGAAAATTGTTTCATCTATTGCCTGTTGAAGTAAAAACAAGGCCATGGCATCATGTTTCTCACTCTCCATCCTCTTGTCTTCAGATTCATATTTAACTACACCCTCTTTAATGATTTTCCATAGATTTTGAGATATAAAAAAAGTCTTCTTCTTATGACTCCAATGTTCATATCCTTCACCCTTAAACATTGGTATACTTGTGTGTGATATTTCAGCTATTGAAGATGAACTTGAAGCCATGTTTTGAAAAATCACTGCACAAACTCAATTCACACCGTTATAACAACTCCAATTCTAAACTAAAACCACTACCACTCCTTGAAAACACAACAAACTTTCTTCACAGTCAAAACATTAACTAACCACCAAAAAACCCCCACAGCTCTTCAAAACATCTAAACCAGAAACACATGAACAATCATCCCTGTCAAACAAAAATTCACATACCTCACCATACAGCTATGTTACCACTATTAGAACTAGAATTTAGAGATGAACAACTTTGTTATGGAAAACTTCTTCTAATTCTCCATATAAAAGACAGGAAAATTCAAACAAATTACAAGGAACAAGCTCTCATTCTAGCAACCAAAGAAAAACATTCAAAAAAGATCAACAGTAATCAATAAACAAAAAACTTTTACCCTATATTCGGTTCAAAAGGGGAGTGGGGAGGGGGCAGTGAGGGGGAGTGAGGAGGGGAAGTGAGGAGGGTTTTAAAAAATATTATGTTTGGTTGAATGGAGGAGTGAAGAGGGGTAATCTATTTTTTTTTTTTGTTGGGAGGAGTGAGGAGGAGTGGGGAGGGGTATAATGTGTATTTGACCAATTTGTCCTTTTATATAAAAATAACTTTTCTTTTATTATTATTATTATTATTATTATTATTATTAAACCAATAACTACATAACACATTTTTTTATCTTTTCATATTTTTTATATTTTTTCATAAATTTTTTATTAATAAATTTAAACTAATATTACAAAATTGAGAGTGAATGAAAAACATACATTCGTGGGAATAAAAAAAATTTATATAGACTTCACACTCCTGCCCACATTAAATTACATGTTATTAATGGTGATTTTATTTTTAATTGCATGAAAAATACTCACATTATGAAAATTGGGAGTTCATTAAAAAAACACTTTTGCGGAAAGTGTTCATAACACCATGAAATTCGATATATTTTGTTAAAAAACATAATGAGTAGATGAAATATTTATTAGCACAATATAGATAATAGGTAGACTAATGCATTTCATCTACACAATATAAAAAACATATAAAGTGGTGTAAGTGATGTTGTTACACCATGATTACAATACTATGATACTTCACATTTAAATTTTTTTTTAACATAATAACGAATCAAAGAACAAACTACTTTCAACACATTAAAAACAATCTCCCTGAAGCAAATGCTCGCAACAACAGAACAATATAAATAAAAGACAAATGGTTATTCACATGCCACTTTTAAGTTCAACCTGTACAAGGCAAAATATGTCATGATTGAATACAAAGCATGGTCCACCCATAGTAGTGTTTTACTATCAGTAACATCATAGGTAAAATAAGTTATGGACATCAATAAAAACTACTAATTTTTTGAGCAGATCTTTCTCTTGACAATTACATAGTAAAATTATTAAGATCACCGAGCATCCCACTTAAAATAAACTCCTTGCCGTGTTCCACTAGACAACCAAGTACTGCATTCAATAGGTCGACATTCATCACAAGTTTGGTATAAATATTATGAAGCATTGGTGGCTGAAATCCTAAGTCCAGTAGAATTTGATATGTCTCTGTAGGAGATATTAGAGCCTTCTTTGCAATGATATTATTAGAAGACTTAATATTCTTTGCAATAAGCTGACCAAAATTTTTAATTGCATCTGCCACTTTCTCTATTGCATTTTTCATCCCTTCACCAACCTCTTTCTCTTTATCAATAGATTTTTTGGACTTTTTGTTACCACCACTAGCACCATGGGAAGAAGGAGAGACATGCTCAAAAGGTGAAGGCGGCACCATGTCCACATCATCATCTACAAAATGTTGTCTATTTTGACCTGAAAATTGAGACATAGTGGGATCAACATCAATAATATCCTTGGCACCACTGAAACTTGGATGCTTTCGTAGCTCTGAAGCAGTTATAGAATGATTTCCTGTAGCTCTATCCTTCCCATACAAAATGACCATTTTGTCATAGTGTGGAACAGCAGTTTGCATATATATCTTAGCTTGAGGCTTCACCTACATTAGTACATTATAATTAGATTATTTTTTTCCAAGACATAATAATAATAAGAAAAAAAAGAAACATAAGAGTATATAAAATCTGGATAATTGAAATGGAGTTCTAATTCAATCTCATTTGAACATAGTTAAAACAATTCATCTTAACCAATTTATATAAATTTTACCTTGATGAGATCATTCCATACTTCTGGTTCAACCATCCATATTTGAGTTATTGGATTTATGGTGAATCCACTCATAGCATTCTTGAAGATATCATAAGCATGAAAGAAATGTTTTTTTAAGATCTTCCATATACTCTTCACTTGATTCTTTTCAATCTTGACGTTGAAATACTTTGCAAGTTCATCAACAATATTATCATAAGCCTTGGAAATGAAAGTTCCATTCACCTTCAACCCCATGTTATATTGGTTTAGAAATGCATCAACTAATGCTGCATCCATTGCAGGTGTCCATATTAGCATTTTTGATATGCTTCTTCCCCCACGTCATTCTTTTTGGATGGTATGCTATTCAAGGCAAAATAATTCACAAGTATATAAAATCAAAATAAAGAGAAGTATTCTTTTCATAATAACAAATTTATTAGAATACCAAACCTCAATAAGTTCTACATAAAAACATATAACATCCTCAGTTCAAAGGAGATCAAATATAACAAACAATAAGAAATCAAACACAACAAAGAAGCAAAAGGAAAATTAATATAAACACAAAGTTAATTAAGTCTATAGATTATTGTGATGTGTAATCTCTCCACATTGTAGCAGAAAATTCATCTCTTAAATGCTCTCCTTGCGCAGAATCTTCACTATTAATTCTATGAGTACAATATTCATCATAAGTTACTTCTGCGCTTGCTAGTTCAGCATCAACCTCCGCTATAAGGTCATCATCAGGATCCACAGACATCAAATAATTATGTAAAATACAACAAGTTTAAATTATTGAATTCTGAGTTTTCACTCCATAGCGGCCATCAGAAGCATTTGAAATTATAATGAACCATTTCTTCAAAACTCCAAAAGCTCGTTCAATGGCATTACGCAACGATGCATGACGGAGATTAAATAATTTACGATAATCTTGTGGAGGATTTCTTGATGAATACTCTTTCAAATGATATCGCACATCCCTATGAGGTATAATTAGTCCTTTTGGTAACATGAATCCAGCATCTACGAGGTAATATTTTCTTGAATTGAAATATGCATATTAATAAAGCTTTACTTTGAACCAAATAAACATATTTAAGGTTAAAAAGGAAAAAATAAACCTAAATAACAATTGATTTACCAGCAGGAATTTTTAGATTATCCTCTCTCCTCAATGCATCGCTTATTATTCTAGAATCTGATGTAGTTCCTTCCCATCCCTTAAGCACATACTCAAATTTTAAGTCAAATGTGCATGCTGGTAGGACGTTTTGTGCTGGATAATCTTTCCTACCACGGTACTTAGGAGCATCTCCACCAGTGACTTTTACACGTATATGTGTACCATCAATTGCACTGACACAATCCTTATATATGAACATGGTAAAATATATAAATATTAGAATTCATGTTTTTGTCAACTATGTGAAATGGATGTATATATGCTAACATGTATAAAAGTTTACCTTGAAGTATGGAAAAAATCTTTCATTGCAACGAATTTCAAGAAGGATAGTTGCAACGTTAGGCTGGATAAGAAATTTATCTTTTAATTGGATTTATGGCTTTTATCACATTGTGCAAATGACGGTTAATAGTCTCCCCTGAACATTGAAACCATAAGTTTACTTCACGATTATTGGCACTATGTGTTAGTATATATAGAGTCTTTGCAAGTTGTTCTTCCACACTTGCCCATCGTGTAGGTCTTAGGCCACCTTCACTTTCTAACATTTCAGCTAATCTCAAAAATGTAGGAGGCCCCATTCTCACTATTACGACCAGACTGACTATTCATAATATGACTCATTATCTCACCTCTATTTCGTTATCTTTCTGAGCTCATTGTATAAGTTATGTTCCTTTTACGAGAATGTTTTTGGATGAAGTGCCATTGAGTAACAAGACAAATGACATAAGCTACCATAGTTTGAACGGTATTCCACCAGCCTATCACTTCATCATTGTCCATCTAAATTTGATAAAAATATCTATTATGAGAACTATTTAACCAATCATGTAAAAAAAAAAATCAACACTTATAATTATTTGTTAATGACAAGTGTAATAAACTTAAAAGCAACAACAATAAATTACAAAAACAATTTAAACACAATAATTACTTGTCAATTGTTTGAATTTCACTTGCAATTCTTGTAAACTTTCGCTTCTACAATTGCATAAATCCTTTTCCTGTGGAAATCAAAATGTTGAGAAAATAAGTATTTTATAATGTTTAGAAAATTGTATGGAAAAGGCAAATTAGAATAGATTAGAGTATTTTATAATATATAGAAAGACAGTCATTACTGTATGGAATAAAGTATTTTATAATGTTTTGAAAATTATAAAAGCAAATTAGAAATGCTGTATTTTAATTAAGACATAATGAGTTTAAATGAGATTAATTAGTGTTGAGATTCTTATTAATTAATTAATTAATTAGTGTTACAATTCTAATTAATTAATTAGCACAAACTGTTGTCCTAATTAATAAGCATGGTTAAATGATATTAATGAGTTTAAAATGTTGTAATTTAATTAGAAATATCAATATCATCTTAATTATCCTAATTATTATCTTATTTAGTATTAATATATTTTATAATCTAAGATAACAAGATTTCTATTCAAATACAATATAACGAGGCAAATGCAAGATTTATATTCAAATAAATAAATAAAGATAAATTTTTCTCAATTAAAATTAAATTAAGATTACTGATAAATTATATATAAAGAAATTATACAAAAATGGCTTCAGGACAATAAAAAAAATCAAACTTACAGAAATTATTGAGATAAGATTTTTTCTTTATCCTTAAGCTATATTTGGAAAATCCTATTATCTAAATGTAAGATTGATAAAAATCAAATTAAATCCAAAGAAACATCATGACAAATTAAATCTGATTGAAAATATAATAAACAAGCCCGCTGAAAGTTGATGTGACAACACCGAGAGCCGTTATCGGATCTCTTCAAGCACTGTGATCACGAATCTCTTCTTGGCAGTTGCAGCAGTCTCAGATCTCCTTCAAGCTAGTTATGGGGAAAAAAGACTTCTTCCTGGGCGGCTGTGAGAAAACAAAAGCTAGGTTTTTGTAGAAAGGATATAATGTCTTTTTTTAAATTTAGGAAGGGTATTATTGTCTATTCAAATGAGTTTTTTTCTCATAAAAATTTAGTTAATCATCCCACCTCTCCAAAAGACCCGATTTGTAGGGGTGAGATATAAGGAGGTTGGAGGGGTAGAGCACCCCTCCAAACCCCTCGTCCTCGCCCTTACACCCCCAACCAAACAAGTATAACTCCCTCTCACCCTTCACCACCCCTCTAAAATCCCCCAACCAAACAAGGGGTTAAACAAACACTGAGCTGAGTCATGCTCTAACGTGTCAACATTTGGTGCATCCAACAGCTTAATCTTATAATGCCTCAAACTAAAGCAAATATGACAGATTACACAATCTTCACCATCCATTCCTCTCATAACCTTGAGCTATCTGGACTGCCTAGAACTTAACACAAAACTCTTGATCAAAACCATCTCAACCCTTCATTATTTCCTACCAAAATCTCAACTAACTTACCAACCATTTGAACACCTGAAAAGACCAAATTACCCTCTTGTCATAACAAAACGACAGACTAAGGCTTCCCTGCCATCTACACAACAACACTGCAACAGCAAGACACAACATCTTCTTACCTTCATCAAACCTTCACAGCTTCTCATATCAATTTCTTCTTTATATTCTTCAATCACAATCAATTGAAAACACAAAACAAGAAAGAACTAATATATGAATATGCCATAAAGAAACACAAAACAAAGACTAGCAAAAAAAATCACACGATAAGGACCGTTCAATGAAAAAGAAAGACATAAAATCGGATTACATAACGATAGCCAATGAAAACATCAAACCCTAGAAAATGTAATAGGGAAAGAAAGTGTTATGTGGATATCACTTCCACAAATTTTCCTCTAATAGTTGAGGTAGTTACGATGTGATGAGAACGGTGGTTAGTCTGGTATAACAAAATTACATAAGTTGCCTTCAACAGTTGTAGTGTTTATGGGTAAATATCTTGAGTGAGTACACTACAAAATAAAACCCTTTTGCCACGAACCCATTTTGTGGCCGAAAGTCCCTTTTTCATCGCTGCAACCCATTAGCAACAACAATTTGCATCGCTTCATTTTGTCACAATAGGCTCGTCGCTAACCTACATACCGCGATGAAAAATAGACTTCGTTGCCAACATTTTGGAGGGGTGACAACCATAATTCGTCACTAAGTTTGTTGCTGGCAGTTTCAAGGCTTCATGCTCAAACAAATTCGCGCCAATTTTTTCGCACCAAATTTCGTTGCAAAAACTTTCGGAGATGAAAAAGTTTTGTCGCTGAAGATATCAGGCGTTACAGCAATTTCAATTTCTGCAACGGAAAAGAGGTGCTTGGTGACAGAATATGTTGTTGCTAAATAAAAAAAACCAATTTTTCAAAATTATTTTTTATTTGCATATATAATTTCATTTCAATTCTGGTCGTATGTTTCTACCATAAATTCAATTTCATAAACAAAATTATATTAAAATTTATAAATACACCAGTTTTACAAAACAACATTTCGAAATAAGTATTCCCAAATACTTAAATAACAAAATATGTTAGTCTTGCTATTCATATATCTAAGAGGTCCCTATCTATCATCAAGGTCCTCATAATATGTTAAGTATTGATACTCCAATATCTAAGAGCTCCCTATATATCCTGAAGGTCCTCATAAAAATCATCACCATCATCATCACCATCACCATCACCATCATCATCATCATCATCACCATCACCATCATCATCACTATCATTATCATCATCATCATCATCAGGAGGAGGAAAATTAGCTGCACATAGAACTGTTATCCTCTTAAAAGACCGTAGAAGTTTATTGATCATCGCTTGGAGCTAATTCACCTGTCCTCGAAGCATATGCACTATTTCCCCGGATGCATCGACAGATGTAGCATGTGAGGAAATCCCTACATCCAAGGAGCAGCCAAGGCCCCCACGTTTCTTCTTCTTATTAATGAAGATACTCATCTGAACTTAAAAAGGAACCTAAATATCTTCTAGTGAAGTCCCTGATGCCTCAGCTAATTTTTGCTTGATCTTCAATAACTCTTCCTTGTAATGTTTCTACAAGAATTAAACAAAAAAGATAATTAGCTATCATAATTATTCTAACCAAGTTTTAGAAATATTTCAGTACCTCTATTCATTATACTATAGAAGGCCATAAGTGCAAAATGAGAAAATTTTCTTTCCAAATCTCTCACCAAACCAGAAATTAAAAATTTGCCTATGATATGGATAGTTCTAATTAAGCTTCAAGGACATTAAAAAATATCTTAACAATAATGAAATTTTCATTATTGTTCATGTTAAATTGTAAATCAACCAAATAGCATTAGAGGTTATTATTATTCTTACCGCCCTTCTCTCCGCCTCAGGATGGATGTAAGTGCCTTTATGCTTAGAATAGTGCGTCTTATCCCAAGCCTCGATAAGATTGCCCTAATTTTTATTTGACAAAGAAAAAATATAAAGTGAGTGATAGACATTAGTATCATCAATATATAAATGACCCAATTTAAACTTTAACTAATTAAGTACCTTGGCATGTTCCACATGTTTGATTAGTGAATGGGATCCTCCACAGATAGTAACCGCAACCTTCTGCCTGTTTGCTGCATTAGCTGTGCATGCTTTCTACAAGATCAACATAGTGAGAATATTGATAATACTGACAATATCATGGAAATACAATTAATATAACTTATATCGCTCATTAGTGTACACAGTGTCAACTAGGTAATGCCACTCCTCAATTTTTATTTTTTCCTCGAACAATTTCGGAGGTGGGGGAGTGGCACGTGCAACCATAAGATCTTAAGCAGCTAATTTCTTGTAATGCTTGTAGAGTTTTGCTCGCCACCCTTTATATAGCTTTCCCATTTTGTTATTGACCCAACGCCAAATGTTCTCATCATTTAAATCCACAGCAAACTTGAACTACTATGGTTAGACATACACAAAACATGGCAAAGGAACATAAGAATTTTAATAAACGGTTAAGAACCAAAATTTATGAGACCATACAAAAAATAAATAACTAACTTTTAATGCATCAGTAAAATCCCGCTTCACCGCCTAATCAACTTGGCTCCAACCTCTATTGACACCAATTAATGGAGCTCCGCTTTGAGCAATACACCCAATTTCATTGGTGAATGCCTTGGTTGACTCAATAGTTGCAATCACCTTTCGTTCGTAGTCCCACTGAATAGGAATCAATCCAGACCGAGCTCTATCACAATTAACTAGGCCTACAGATGGGCCACGAACTCTATGGGAAGTGGTGGAACCTGCACAACATTCAGGGCAATAAAGTATAAGAAATGCAATTAAGCAGCCTGAACCATGTATATGCACTTACAAAGAATCAGAATGTTACAATAATTTCAGTTGATTTTCTTCTTAGATATAAGTATATAAACAAACTTCTATATATTTAATTAATACCTGCCTAGAGCAAAGGTGTTAGTCCTCTAGCTAATTTAGTGTCTTTATCTATTAATTTATACCTGTCTAGCTAATAGGAGAGAGAGTGTGCAAGTAGAGTTGGCTAACCTAAATTCTACAACTTACCATTTGCACTTGAACCCTGGGATAAAGTGGAGGCTGCTCATGGATTGGATCCTATGGTTGCGATTGTGGCTGCGGCTGTGGTTGTGGTTGCGGATGCTGCTACTACTGCCGTGACTGTGTAAAAGGTGATGGCGGCTGTGGCTGCAGTCGTGGCTGCAGGTGCTGCTGCCATGACCGTGACCGTGTTAAAGTGATGGCGGTGATTGCTGATGTAGGGGTTGGTGTGGTTGTGTTTGGCTCGAACCGGCTTGTTTCTTCTTACTCTTCTCGGGCCAAATGCTTTCCTCAACATCCTATACATTACCAAATTGAACAAACATATATCTGCAAAAATAAATATATACATATCATGACGTCGTTGAAGTTGTAAATAGTTCAAACTCCAATAGTTTAAAGATATTGAAACATTAGAAACTAAGGCACAAGCAGAACAAGCTATCAATCTAAATCATAGTCATCACTATGAACGCTATTTTCTTCATCCTAAAATGATAAGTCTTCATCTTCATCTTCATATTCATCATCATCTTGATCATTGTTTAAGCCATCTTCAGTTGGATTTGAGCGTAGATCAACTTGGTTAATATCAGTGATTTCTTCTGGTTTTGCATTCCAGCTACGAAGTGATGGGATTGGTATATCATCTTCTAGTGGTTCATGTATCTCCTGGATCTCATCTACTTCATCCATACAATGAAGATGCATTAGTTCTGCTTCATGAGCATCTTCATTTTCAAGAACATTCCACACATGTCTGTGGTGGAGTTTCTGAATCACCTTCCATCCATTACCAAATTTTGGATCATCCAGATAAAAAATCTATTGAGCCTGGGTTGCTAGGATATATGGATCATCTTTGTACCATAAACTTGTTGTGTTTACCAATGTAAGATGATAACTGCGAACAAGTCGAGTGATTGATTTCTTCCTTGTCGAGGACTCAGTATTAAATCATTCACATTGAAAAAGGAGGACTTTATATCCAAACATTAATCCTACTTGAACAACACTAACCAATCTTCCAAAAAAGTCTAACTCTTCATCACTGTGAGACCTAGGCACCATAACCCCACTGTTTTGAGTTGTGCGAATGTTGTCCATTGATACAACATTCCATCGAACTTCATTGACAACACATCCGATATAGGTGGAGACTCTATTATCTGCACCATATGATAGTGCATATAGTTCTTGGTTCAACAATGAAGGTTCCTCATCATACAATGTTTTTGTACGACTCTTAAACCATTGTGGAAACAAAAGTCTTTGCCTTTGTCCTATATTCAAGGGACTTTCACCAAATAAAATTTCATGATGTTCACTGTAATAAAAATTATTATAAGTTGATAAGTATCTTAGTTTTCTGTTCACTAGGAGAAATTATTAATTGAAAACAAATTAAAGAGAAGACTTACAGCATATACGGTTCAACTTCTGAACAATTCTCAATATATACCAATAGATAGGTTCCATTTTGGAGTCTGACAAAGGAACCATCTTATACCCGCCATAGGGCCTTGCAATTTGAGAGAAAACAGAAAGCTTTTCATCAGTTTCACCACCATCCTCGTTCCTTTCCTGGTAGAAGTACTCTATATCACTATTACGTGAAGATATGTTGAACAAAAATTTAATGCCTCTTTCGCAACATATCCCTCAATAATTGAACCTTCTGGTCGAACTCTATTATGAATAAATCCTTTTAAACTGCCCAAGAATCTCTCTATTGGGTACATCCATCTATAACCAACAGGTCCTGCAATTCTTGCCTCCTAAGGTAAATGCACTACCAAATACACCATGACATCGAAGAAAGCTGGTGGAAAAATTTTCTAAAGTTTACATAATATCAAGAAAATATTCATCTCCAGCCTATTTAGATCTTGGACTTTCAGCATTCAGCTACAAATTTACTGAAGAAGCTTGCCAATTCTATTAGTGGTTCACATACAAAATCCTTCAAATATGGTCGAATTGCAACTGGGAGAAGTTGTTGCAACAAAACATGACAATCATGAGTTTTTAATCCTGATAGCTTCCCATCTTGAACACATCTAGCTATATTTGCTGCATACCCATTTGGAAATTTTACACTCTTTAGAAATTCATAAAATACATGACGATCTGGCAGATTTAATGTATATTTTGATGGATACTTGGTGATCTTGACAACCTTATCAGTCTCTCCGACATTTACCCATAGTGCTGATCGTATGTTCATGTCTTTTAAATCCAAATGAGCATTAGGGTTATCTTTTGTTTTGCCTTCTATGCCCAATAATGTCCCAACCACATTATCACAAATGTTCTTCTCAATGTGCATTACATCCAAATTATGTCAGATTTTCAATTTGGAATAGTACTCCAACTCGAAAAAAAAAACTTTTCTTTGTCCAACTAAGCTCCAAGGGCATTTGTTTCCTTTTTTTTTGTCCTTCTCATTAGCAGGACTTTTATCGGGCTTTCAAAACATTAGGTGTTGAAATTCCTATAGTATGTCATCACCCGAAAACTCACGAGGGGGATACCTCATATCAACATTTCCATCAAAGTGGATTCTATCTTTACTCCACGAGTGATTCTTTCTCAAGAACTGACAGTGCCCAATGTAACAAATTTTCCATCTTAATCTCTGAGAAGACATATCCTCAAGGCACACAGGACATGCCAAGTATACCTTAGTGCTCCACCCAGGTAAATTGGCATATGGCAGAAATCATTGATTATCCACAATAGTGAAGCAAGCAAGGTTAATTAGGAATCAGTGAACTTATCTTATGTGCACACACCGTGTTACCACAATTCCTTCAGTTCATCAATTAACGGCCTTAAATACACATTAATATTATTCCCGGGTGCTTTCGGGCCAGGAATGAGTAGAGTCAATATGGTATATTTTTCTTTCATGCACATCCATGGCGGCAAATTATACGGAACTAAGATCACAGGCCATGAACTATGTTTGTTATTCATATTGAAGAAAGGATTAAATCCGTCAGTTGCAAGGCCTAATCTTACATTTCATGGCTCCTCACCAAATTAAGAGGGCAACTTATCCAACTCTTTCCACGCAACAGAATCTGTTGGATGTCTCATAACTCCTTCTTCATCAACTCGCTTGTCCTTGTGCGACCTCATGTCTCTAGCCGTTTATGCTGACATGAACAACCTTTGTAGCCTTGGCTTAAGGGGTTAGCAATACTTTTTGTGGAATCTTCTCTGATTTTCACTAGTACTGGGCTTGTACATTGGTTCATCACACTCTGGGCACCTATCTAGAAATTCATGCTCCTTGTAAAACAGAGCACAACCGTACTTACATGCATCAATTTTTTCATAACCCAAGCCGAAATCTTTCAATATGTTGTTTGTAGCATAGAAGGACGCAGGAATGTTGTTGGGTTTAGCACAAAGATAATTGAGGATATCAAGCAGTGTGTCAAACCCTTTGTTAGTTATATGCCTTAGAACCTTCATATTCATCAACATGACCATAGCCGTCAAATCTGAACCATTGCTACCTGGGAAAAACTCACGCTCAGCCTCAGCCATCAACTTTTCATACTTAGCAGCCTCAGCTCTGTACTCATAAGTTATGTTATCATCACCGAGACCAAGGTTGTCTCCGAAACTATCATCTCATACTGATTCGTGAACCACTTCTCGTGGGAATCGATCATTCAAGATCTCATGAACATCTGCATCAAGTGGAAGCGCATCTTCCCTGTTTGACTGTGGCTACTCAAACTATTCCCTGTGATAAATTCATGTGTCATAGACTGGTGGCATGCCATTCTGCAGTAAATGCATTCGCATTACAACAATTGAATGCATTTTTATATTTTGACACTTGCGACAAGGACAATGAGCCTAATTCTGGGCATTCAGATGATTTTTTGCAACGTTCAAGAATGACTCAATATCAACTACATACTCTCTGCTGAATTTTTTCTTGCTGCAAATCCAGTCCCTACTCATTGCTGTATGTTTATGTTGAAGTTAAATGAAACAAAACTTATTGCTGTATTGAACAATTAAACAAGTATTTAAGTCAATCATGACTTCAACCACTGAAAACTCTTATGGTTATATAAGATAAGAGTAAGAAAATTTGAATAAAAAAACTTCAACCCATTGCTTTTCAATTTATAAACAATAATATCAAAATTCAAGCAAATTAAGCAATTGAAAAGCCCTCAAACTCAGAACCAAAACTGAAATATCAAAATCAAAACTGAAATTTCATTTAGATTCAGAGCAAAACCAAATAACCCAAGTCTGTGACCAAAAAACTTAAATATGATCTTGAATGAACAATAATAGGGGGAAAGAGACAATCCTTACCCCGATGATGAAAAAAATCCAAGGATGAAGATAACCGAGTTCGTGGTGGTTCTAGTCTTAGGTTTTGGCCGGAAAAGATGAGAGAGGAGAGGGGGAACTAGATGAAACAAGCGACTATTGGCTGGGATTCGTGGATGGAGAGGAGATGAGCTAAAGCACGAAGGGGGCAACGAATTTGGGGAGACGGGGTTTAGGGAGACAGCTTGTTAAATTAGATTTTCATCCAAGAAAACCTAATTACCCAACAACTCACTATATTTTTTAAGTGGGCTGGTTAAAATTAAAAATAATTTTTCTTATATTTATATATTTAAGAATTTAAATAATATAAAAAAATTACATTTTTTAAATTAAAATTAGAAAGATAATATTTTAACATTTATGTTTTTTAAAAAATATATATTATTTTTTATGAATTAAAAAAATTAATTTTTTAAAGTCTTAAAATATTTAAAAAATTTAAATTCCAAAAGAAATTATTTATAATAAAGTGTTGTTTACTTACATGATCTTTATTAAAAAAAAAGGTTTTTATGAATAAAAAAATTAGTTATTTAAATTTTTTAAGTATTAACAAAATTTATATTCCAAATAAAATTATTAATAATGAAGTGTTTGGATTTTTTTTTTACTTACATGATATTTTCTTAAACACTTCAAATATTTTCAAAAATTATGAAATATATTTATTAAATTTTATCTCTTAAATTTTTTATAAATTATATTAATAATATTTTATGATTTAAAATAGTAGAAATATATATATATATATATGTGTGTGTGTGTGTGTGTGTGAAATTTATTTATTTTTTTTAAATTTAAATTTTAGTATGTTAATTTTAGCAAAACCAAACAATTTTGGTTAAATTTTAGTATGTAAATTTTGGCACCACATTTTGGGTGCCAAAACAGTTTGCCACGAAATGAGGATGCAACAGCCATGAAATAATTTGTCACTAAGGATTTAAGGGGTCGAGCCAATCTTCATGATCACCAAAGCACTTAGTGACATAAACTATTTTCTTCCCAGATGAGATGCATCTCGATTAGCCACGGCCATGTTAGAGACGAAATTATGTTTCTTGAAAAATAATTTAGTGGCTGAAGGGTTTTTTTTCTTGTTGTTACTGTACTGTAGCTAATTTTCACTTTGAGCATCAAACTTCAATTTGTATCATTTATGTTACACAACTTTAATTTGGCTTAATTGGGAGGCTACCAAGGGGTTTCCAGGATGAATTTGATGATGTTGTTGCAGGAATTACCTCGTTAACACAATTCACTACGTCATATACTGACCCGAACATGCTACGTTATCAATGATGTCCATGTGGTCACCTATTATGTATGTGTGGACATTGTTGATTTGTATAATAGGTGGTCAAGTGGAGATCGTCAATGATGTGGCATATATTTGTTAGCAGATAACGAGGCAATTTTGGCAGCCATGCCATCAAATTCCTCTAGTAAACCCTTTGGTACTCGATCCCCCCGATGAAACTAAATTGATGCATTTTAACTAAAATGATATAAATTGAAGTTTGAATCTCAAAGTGAAAGTTGGCTATAGTATAGTACCCACTTAAGATATTTACTCGAGTGTTTATAGAGGATGAAGGGGAGAGGTGGTAATTGGACTGTGAAGGGTGCTGAGATAGCTAATGTTTAAGTTAGTTAGTTGCTGAGTAGGGCATGTAGTTTGCGAGAGAATTGACACATGGCCGTTGATGTGGAAGAATGAGCTATTAAAGGCAATTTCTAGATCTGAGAGAAGTAGCTCGAGTTCGTCTTCTTTGCCTCTTGATCTATTTCTCTTGTTTTTTGTTTCTCCTTATTTGTGCTTTGAATGTATGTTGGTTATGATCTTTGGATCAATTGTTTGCTCTTGTAATTCTTAAAGTTTCCTTGCAATAAAGCTTGAATTTCAGTGGCCTTGGTGAGATTGTATCAAATTAGTATCAAAGAGGCCGATTTAATTGTTCTGAGATGAGGTTTGGCTTGAGGCTGGGGTATTATTAGATTACCTCTGGAATGTGAATCAGGTAATCTTAAATTATCTCATTTGGTTATTAAGGGCCAGCATATCATATTCCCGAAATGTGATAACTTGATCAACATTACAAGGAATGTGATTACCATTTGAAGATATAGTAATCTCACATTCCAGGGCAATGTGATTTTTTTCCTTATTATACCCCTCAAATTTAACTTAATTCCCAAAATACCAACTTTTAATATATTTTTAAAATAAAAAAGTTTTAAAAATTTAAAAAAAACTTAACAAATATTTTTGTTGGAGATAAACACATTTGAGATTAATTTTTTTCAAATATTAAATAAATAAATTGGAGAAATTTTTTATATTTATTTAAAATAATTACGTTTCATTTAATTATTACCTTTTTAACAAATTTAATTTTTTAAAATTTATACATTAACAAAATTACATATTTTATTCTAAAACTTTATTTTTTTAATAATAATAAATATTTATTATTAAACAACTTTCATATTTGGATTAGGAAATAGTTTAAACTTTAATCTATTTGACACCAATTAAGTATGGATATTTTAGTAAAATAAAAATTGGCAATGTAAGATTCCCACCTAACCAAATATGATAATATTAGAATACAACCACATTATTGCCTTGTCAACCAAGCAAAGATTAGACATATTCCCATTAATATGTCTTCGAAATCACATTCTCGATAATCCTATTTTGGACAGTAATGTTAGATTAAGTTATTTCAATGACCCCTTAGGGTTTTTGGAGGATAATTGAGTAGTGAAAGTGGAATTCTTCAGCTCATGGAAACTCGGGTTCAAGAGATGAAGAGGATGGAAGAATCCTTGAAAGGTTTATTCAAGAATCAAGTGGAGAAGCAGGAGAGAGCAATTCAAGAGAACAAGGATTACCAAATAAGTGACATGGATGAGGTGAGGAAAAGGTTTCTTTAGCTTGAAGGTGTTATTAGTGTTATTAATTCTCTGGCTTTTGTTAGCACTACTTGATGTGCTAGATTGATTAGAGAAAATGGAAATGGTAGGGTTGCACAATCGAAATTCACTTGATTTGAGTTTGCCAAGTTCAATGGGGAAGGGTTAAGTGATTGGATGTATAAGTGTGAGCAATATTTTAATTTTGATGACACTAAGGTTAGGGTGGCATCACTACATTTAGATGCTAAAGCTCTTCAATGGCATCAGAATTACAAAAGATATATGCGTAGTTTGGATTACTATGTTCAGTCATTAAGTGTTCGAAATGGTGAGGAGTTACACTATGACTCCTTTGCAGAGCTTATGAATTTGAAGTAAGGAGGATTTGTGCAGAATTACTTGGATAAATTTGATGAAATACTCAACAGAGTACACTTATATGAGGAATATACAGTTAATTAGTTGTTTACTTAGTGGGTTAAGAGAAGAAATATAGTATCTTGTATGCTTGTTTGCAGCTAAGAACTTACAACATGTCATTAGTTTGGTTAAGCTACAGGAATTGACAAGTGATAATTGACAAAGAATTGGTAATGTTGTTTTGAAGAATAGTAACTTACCACTTTTATTACTCACTCCCAAGCCATAGTTGGAGAATAGTAACAATTTTCAAAAGAAGGTTAGCAACTTTGGTGAAAAGAGTAGCAATTAGAGGCCAATTAAAAAGCTGATCAATAAAGAGATGGATGCAAAAAAGGAGAAAAGGGCTATGTATTGGTGTGAGGAAAGGTTTTTTCCCTCCTACCGATGTAAGAAAAAACAGTTATATAGTGTGGAGGTGTATAGAGAGGGAAATTCTTATTTTGAAGACAGTTAGTTGCAGAAAACTCAGTGGCTATAAACATAGAATTGGAAGAAATTGAAGCACCAGTCGTTTCTTTGAATGCCTTGGATGGTATTCTTACTTAGGCTAATAATTAAACTATGAGGGTAAGTGGATCTATTAGATGAAAGAAAATTCACATTCTTGTGGATGCAGGGAGTACCCATAATTTTATTGACTCATACATAATGGAAAAACTAGGTTGTGATGTTACAATACATGCACTATGCGGCAGATGGCAATAAAATCCAGTGTGATAAGGTTTGTAAGGAGCTTAAATGGAGAATGCAAGGTAAAGAATTTGTGGCAGATTTATTAGTGTTACCTTTGGAGGGTTGTCAAATAGTTATGGGAGGTTAATAGTTAATTCAACTAGGCCCAATTATTTGGGATTTAAGTAGTTGACCATGGAATTTGGTGTTGACAATAAAAAGATGGTATTGAAAGGATCACCCATGGCCAAGTTATAGTTAATGCACGGAAAGACACTAGTAGAGACATCATAATTACCTGCTTAACTATGTTAGATTTAGTTGTGTTCATTACAGACTTTGACATTGAATGAGTTGAAACAATAGATACAGGAAAGGTAGGAGTAATGTAATTCAGATTAGGAAAAATAGTTCCAGCAGTTGTTGTTGAAATATCAAGAGGTCTTTAGAGAAGTACAGACTTTATCACTATTTAGAAGTTGTGAACATAAGGAAGAAACTGGCCTTGTGAAGTAAGGCCTTACAAGTATCTAAATTTTTAGAAGAATGTGATGGAGACATTGATAGCAAAAATGTTGGAGACGCCATAATTCTACCAAGTACTAGCCCATTTTTAGCTCCTGTAGTGTTGGTTAAGAAGAAAGATAATACCTGGAGGATGTGTGTAGACTATAGAGCAATAAATGATAAGATCATAAAAGATAAATTCCAAATTTTATTGATTGAAGAATTATTGGATGAGTTTGAATGGGGTAGCACATTTCACCAAGCTAGATCTTAGGTTAGGCTATCATCAAATCAAAATGCACATTGAAGATATAAGTAAAATAACTTTTAGAACTCATGACATACATTATGAGTTCTTAGTTATACCATTTAGCTTGACCAATGCATCTTCAACCTTTCAAGGACTGATGAATGATATATTCAAATCTCTTTTGAGGAAATATGTACTAGTATTTTTTTTATGACATTATAGTTTATAGCAAGACATGGGATAGTTACTTGGTGCCCTTGGAAGCAACATTCAAGATTTTACAAGCTTAACAACTGTATGCTAAGAAAAACAAATGTATATTTGTTGTAAAACATATTGAATATTTGGGGCATACAATTAGCAAAGAAGAAGTTGAAATGGAAATGTAGAAGGTTGAAGCCATTCAGTCATTGTCAATTCCCATGATAGTTAAATAAAGAATTAGGTGGTAATTGGACTATGAAGGATGCTAAGATAGCTGATTGGTAATTGGATAAAGGCATAATTACAAAAGGTTTATTGGGATTTTGGAATTGTTACATAGCTAATAACTAACCAACTCTAAAAAGATGGGTTAAATTCGAGACCAAAAGTTATTAAAGCTTTTCAGAAATTGAAGAAAACATTAGTTAGTTCACCATTGTTGGCATTGCCAAACTATTACATTGAATTTACTATGGAAATTTATGCAAGTGAAAAGGGAATTGGGACTATGCTAATGCAATTGGGCAAACCAATTGCATATTTAAGAAAAGCTTTTATTTGAAACACATCAAACTATGCCCACTTACGAAAGGAGATGTTGGCTATTGTAACCACAATGCAAAAATGGAGGCTATACTTGCTTGTGAGACACTTCAAAATTAGGATTGATAATCAAAGTCTCAAATATTTACCGCAACAAAGAATTACCACTTCTATCAACATAAGTGTTTAGCAAAATTATTTTGATATAACTTTGAAATTTTGTATAAGAAGGGGTTGAGAATGTTGTAGCTGATGTATTGCCTAGGAAGTCATCATATATGACAAATTTTGTGGTATCACTAGAAGTACAAGATATGATACATAAGAGTTCATAGGTGGTTTGGAACTTTCATTAATTGAATAGGTACAACAAAATCTAGCACGCAAATCTCTTGGTCACAAGGTTAATTAAGAAGAAAAGGCAGAATTAGAATGGGAAAAAAATCCAGAATTAGAATAGCTGATCTTAAGAGAATTTTATGGCAATTGTATTCATAGGCATTCGTGTATAGAGGCTACAAATAAGAGGATGAGTAATTTTTTCTATTAGTAGAGAATGGAAAAGGATATTCAATAGTATATGTGAAGTATATTAGAGATGCAAGGTAGATAATCAAGCTCCAGCAAGGTTACTACAACCCTTGCTTGTACTAGCTGGGATTTGGGAAGAGATTAGTTTGGATTACATAGAGGGCTTACTTGTCTCGCAAGTGAAAAACACCATATTAGTTGAGGTTGGTTGGTTGAGCAAGTATGTTTATTTCATAGCCCTCTCACACCCTTACTCTGGTTTAACAGTGGGTCGGTTATTCTTGGATCATATCTATAGGCTCCATGGCTTACCCAAGTACTCCATTGTTAGTGATTCAGATCCAATACCTGTCAACAAATTTTGGTAGAAACTTTTCAAGTTGCAAGGTGTGACTCTTCAACATTCTAAAGCTTGTCATCACAAATAGATGGTCAAACAAAAGTGGTTAACAGGTGTTTGGAGCAATACCTTCAATGTATGGTTAGAGATAAACCTCGAGAATTGTTGAAGTGGCTACCATTAGCTTAGTGGTTGTATAACACAAGTTATGACTCCACAATCAAAAGGCTAGCCATATGAGGTAGTACATGGTAAGAAGCCTCGAATATATTTGCCTTATATGGCTATGAGTTCAAAGTTTAAAGTGTTACATAACAACTTTTTGTCTAGGGAGTCAATATTGAAAATCTCTTAAGTAGATATAGTAGGAGCCCATAATTGGATGAAATAGATAGTAGTGAAAAACTAGTATGCCCTACAAAGCCAATTTTAATTATTATTTACTAATAAAATAGTTTTATTTCGTTACATGCATAATTATGGGTATTGTATTATTCATGTTTGATAATATATTGTAATTATGGTCTTGCATTGTATATAAATCAAATTAATGATAGAGATCATTAAAGTGCGGCATGATGATCTATGTTCCTTGGAACCCAAAATAGCTCACAACCTATGAGATAAAATATATTTTTATAATCATTATTGGTTATCACATGTTCTACTATTATATGCGATAGAGTGGTATGTCTCAGCCATTAGAGTGGAGATTCTTAGTAACATTGTGGGCATTTGTAGTTGACAAATATTGAACTGGATCACTATAGAATTTCTAAACCAAACACTATCATAGAAAAAAAGAGTTATTCTGTTATAAAAAGTCCTTATTACCTAAAGATGTTATTAAATCTTATGTATAAATTATATTATTTTGATAGTGTCAACCGGTGATGGTATTTGGAGGCTACATATGGACATGTTGGGTTATATAATGAATACATGAAGGTTTGTAGTCATACAAGATGTGACTATCACTCCTATTATAGGAGAGAATATTCTAGATTGTGTTTCTTATGAATTAGATAAAAATCTGGCTGGTTAATTTTCTTAAAATATTTTAATATATATAAAATATTTATTATTATACATGTTTTTTTAAAATTGTTTTATGTCAAATAGTATAAGGAAACACACATAAGTGGGGATTGACAGTGCCATTGGTAGTCTAATTTATCCACTTATATGGAATATTTATTGATAGAGAGACTAATATGTAAAATTATATTGGGGGCTCACATATGAATATCTCTAATTAATCTTTGAATTAAATTGCAATTTGTTAATGGACATGATTGTAATTATTAAAGTTAGTATGTTGCAAAAGATGTAAAGATTCCAAACAGTCCCATGGTACATGTTCTAACCTCGTCCAAATACTCCATATGGGTGTTTTTGATACGTGAAAAAAGAAGGGGCATCACAACACAAACTCTCTTGTCTCTTGTTTGATTTACAAATGGGCTTGGAGTACATCACAAGAAGTTAGTTGAGTGCATCACAAGTTGCTAAAAATTTTGTCCCACCAAAACTACGGCACAACTTTTTAACTGTGTTACAGCACAACCAAAATACAGTTTTGCCCCTAATTAAAATTAAAAATGACAACACATGACCACAATCCAATAAAAAAATTTTGCAAAGAAAAAAATATATTTTGTAAAAAATTATTAATTAATGTATTTTAGAATTTTTTTAAAAAATATAGTTATGCCCAAATAATTTTAAAAATTATAAAAAAAATTAAGTGGTGACTATTAAAAATAAGTCATGACAAAATTTTGTCATGTGAATTTTTTTCCAAAACAACAAAAGCTTGTACAAGGGATATTATAGTAATTTTATTATTTTTAATTTAGTACTTATGTAAATCAAACAAAAAAAAATAATACAAAATTTTTTGTGATGCCCATCAAATATCAAACAAAGAATAGTACAAGTATTTGTGATGTACTCATGCGCATGTTCTGTGATGTACTCCTTGTGCTGTACCTAACGCACCCTATATAAATATCTGATGTAAGATTAGGGTTTTAACTAACAATAATTTTCATCAAAAAGGCGGCTAGCTTGAAGCAAACGAAAACATCATTTCTTCCGGATTAAGGGTTGTGCTTGTGAAATCTCTGGCATGAGATAACCTAATCTATCACATATATTCATGTGTTAATATGATTAATTTTTGATGATTAATCAATTATTGATTAAATATCAATTAATAGTAATTGATAGGCTTAATTTGGTTAGAATGATTTTTGTAACCCTAATTCGATTAGATTGATTCTACCAACAAGTAAATCCGAAAAGAAGTGACAGGGAATATAAGACAGGTGATATGGTCTACATTAAACTACAATCTTACAGGAAGGGTTTGGTAATTAAAAGAGAAAATTAGAAGCTGGTAGCAAAATAATTTGGGCATTATGAAGTGATAGCAAGAATTGGGAAATAAAATGTTGTTAGTTGCACTTCCCGATTTTATGCAATTACCGAAGAAATTCTGATGGAACCAATTGGCATATTAGATTGGCAATTAGTCAAGAGGTTTAATAGGGTAGCCGTGTGATTACTGATCCTATTGTCTGATGCTCTCAAAGAAGAAGCAACCTCTGAGTTTTATGAAGAATTTTGGAATTTTGTTTTTCAAGTTTCTGTTCTCCAAATCCTTGAGACAAGGATGTTTTTAAGGGGGAGGGAATGTCATGAGAATACTAACATAAATTGTTCTTTGGTATCGTTAAGGTGATTACAATATGATGAAAAGGGTACAATGGTAAATCCAGTATAACAAAATTACATAAGTTGTCCTCAACATTTGGAGTGTCTACAGAGGATGGAGGGGCGAGGTGGTAAGTGGACTGTGAGGAGCATTAAGATAGCTGACGTCTTAGTTGGCTGTTGAGTAGGATACATAGCTGGCAAAAGAATTGACATGTGGTAGCTGACGTGACGTGGAAGAAGGAAGTATTCAAGGTGATTTCCAGATTTGAGATGTTCAGCCGGCACTACAAGAAAGTTACAATTTAAAAACAGAATATTAGAAATGGAATTTATTCTGTTTGAACTTGCAACAGATTAGCAACGGAATAACAATCGTTTTAAATATGATTTTAATAACAACGGCTTACAAACGGGCATTTAAAAATATAATTTATTAAAATTTTAAAAACTATCCGTTTCTAATCCGTTTCTAATGGAAAGGGACTAGAAACAGATTTAAAAATTAATATATTATTTAAATATTATTAAATATTAAAAAGTACACGTTTCTAATCTGTTTCCAATAGAAAGGGACTAGAAACGGATTTAAAAATTAATATATTATTTAAATATCATTAAATATTAAAAAAATATCCATTGCTAATCCGTTTCTAATAGAAAGGGACTAGAAACGGATTTTAAATATCATTAAATATTAAAAAAATATCCGTTGCTAATCCGTTTCTAATAGAAAGGGACTAGAAACGGATTTTAAAATTAATATATTATTTAAATATCATTAAATATTAAAAAATATCCATTTCTAATCCGTTTCTAATAGAAAGGGACTAGAAACGGATTTTAAAAAAAAATTATTTAAATATTATCAAATATTAAAAAATACCCATTTCTAATCCGTTTCTAATAGAAAGGGATTAGAAACGGATTTAAAAATTAATATATTATTTAAATATCATTAAATATTAAAAAAGATTCGTTTCTAATCTGTTTCTAATAGAAAGGAATTAGAAACGGATTTAAAAATTAATATATTATTTAAATATCATTAAATATTAAAAAATGATTAAACTAACTCTATTAACAATGTTTAGTATGAAAATAATTACAGATTAAAGGGTGACATATAAACTCCAAACACAAATGAACAAAATAAGATTAATAAAGATAGACATGAATTAGAAAACTAAAAAAATTGGGAAATAAAAACAAAAGCAAGAAATCCTTAAACCTTGGTCCTTGATCAATAATTAATAAGAACATATCACAAAAGTCTCATAAAAATAGTTCAGCTAAATGAGAACAAAAGACAAAAAACAAACAACGTGGAATTAATCAAATCAATAGTGGAAGCACAAAACCCACAAGTAAACCCTGACCGGGGGCCCACAACGTGGTCAGACCAAACCAATGAAGCGCACTCAACTCGAACCCAAAGGCCACACGATTCATTCGCCTGGTGTCTCAGGCTAGACCCACGATCAGGTCCAATTCCACACTTACCCTTCCCAACGTTAAACTAAGGGTTTGCTTGGGAGAAGGTTTTTGGAGGTTTTGTAAAGTAAGGTTATCAACCAAACCTTGTTTGGATCCAGGGTTATTTGGAGTGTAGGGTATGAGAGGGTTAAATGGAGGGTTGAGAAACCTCCATTTACCCTCATTTCTCAACCCTCCAAATTGGGGGGTTAGCAAGGTTTTGAATTTTTCTTGGACCAAAATGCCCTCAAATTTTCCAAGCAATTACATCTTTATTTATTTAGGGTTAAGGATTTTTCAAAAATTCCCCAATCTCACTTTTTCTGGACAAAAATGCCCTCAACCTTGCCAAACAATTACAAAAATTACCTCAATTTTTTGGACAAAAATACCCTCAATTTTTTCAAACAATTACAAAAAAATACCTCGAATCTTTCCAAATAATTTTTGAAAAAAATCATATTTATTTTTTTAAAAAAGCATATTTATGGTAAGAGAATATTTATAATATTTGTTTTTTATATGTCTTTTTTTTAGTAGTTTATAATAATATCTAACAATCTTATTACAACATACTAAAGGGTATTTTAGTAATATCACCATAAAACCTTACCATCTCTTACCTTCAATTCAAACATTAGAAGGTTTGATAACCTCCATTTACCTTACCTTAGCCCCAAACAAGATATAACTTAAAAACTCCACTTTCCTTACTTTACCCTACTCTACCCTCCTTTATAAACCCCTCCTTCACCTCATACAAGCAAAGCCTCCGGAAGAGCACTATCTCTCCTTGCTTATCTCCGGCGTGTTCTTCTTTGTCGGTGCCATCTGGATCATCTTCGCCATTGTCGTGCTCCTTCGCCCCCCGCGGACTGTGCAGGTTTTGGTGTTCCGGTGTGGGAGAGCTGAGGACACGCTTAGGAACTTCCGGTCGAGATCTAGCGTTGGTGGCGGTGCTAGATTGGAGGATCGGCTGAAGCTGCTGGGCTTGTATCCGCTGATCGTCGGGCTGCGCTTCGGAGCACTTGGTTCCCTTCCGATCCGGAGGATCTAGCTCGGTACTTATTCTTCTTATTCTTCTTCTTCAATGCTTTGATTTTGATTTTTCGAGTTAGAGATCTCAGCGAATTTAATGCGAATACATGGTTTGATTTTGATTTTTTGAGATAGGCTCTAGCTCTAGTATCTTTGAGGAGTTTGATCATTATGGGAATTTTAGGGTTCTCATTCCTAGTGCTTGATTTCTCTATTGAAGAGTCGAGAATCCTAGTTCTCACCCCGCCTTTTTCCTCTCAAGTTGTTTGATGGATTGAAAAACCCTAATTAGATACCGGTTTCTCCGAGCTTAAATGGCTATAGAAAGCTAGAGTTGATGTGATTAGTACTATTGTAGAATTCTTGGTTACTTGGTTTGTTTCTTACTTTTTAAAACTTTCAATGTGGAGTGCATTGTAGAGAATGGCCCTTTTTATGAACCAAAGTGAGGTTTGATTTGATTTTTTTCACAAGCATATCACATTCTTTGGAACATCATGAAAAAGAGAGAAAAAGAAAGGAAGAAATATGATAAATAATTCACCTTCAATCAATTCAGTAAGTGAAAGAATGATTCAGATTTTGGTCATGTAGTCATCTGCAACAATGAAAAACCTTTATATTGATAGCCGAGTTTGTTGGAGTATTCATTGTGTTTCAATGTGATAATTTAGTAGTTTCTATAGTTCATTTACTTATCAAGATTTTGATTTCCTGTCTCATTTGCAGGTCACATGTAGAGAGAAATAGTGAGGTACATGTATTTTATATTGTATTATGACTTGATGACTGTGAATTTCTTGTGTTGGCTTCTTTACTTTTGTCATTAATTAGCATGTGATGGTTATCATATAAATTTTAATATTTTGCTTGATTTATAGGATATAGATTCCTTTGTGATTATTTTCACTTTGATGATTTCAGATAGTTTTCAATCTAATTCTTAAATAGACATTTTTCACTTGCTCGCCGGAGAGGATAGCAGTAGCGTTTGTTGAACTCTCTTCTCAAGGAACTGACCGGCCACTATTGGGAGGTATGTAATCAATGATGTTTAGCATTAGAGTTTCCTCTTATGTTTTGAGCTGATCTTTTGTGGAATTATTTTTTCTTTAAAACAAAACTGTAAGCATTTGTAGGTGTAACTAACAGGAAAGTGTCATTGGCACAATATTGGTTGTTCTCTAGCTGCATACTATCTGTAACGTTTTTGATATCACTGAGGATGTAGGAAAGTGAGTTAACATCGCTTATATTATTAACTGTGAAGATCCATGCACACCAAAAATCATTTTCTGCGGGGATTATACTCCCAGGTTACATACTTAACAAAATAAACCAAGAAAAATATGACATGCCAAATTCAGCAATACTATGAGATGAAGGATGAAACAAACAATATTGCCATACTATATGTCATATGTCATTCAAACCACAAACTAAACTGAGAGAATAAGACATAAATAAAATTCATAATGCATATAAAAATCAATTCTTGTAAGGATTTGTATAATGTTTTTGTTAAATGAGGCATATGAAACAAAAAAAGCGAGTATCAAAAATTTAGTATTGAATTGAACAATGGTTAAAAAAATAGGAAAAATATTCATTGTTTTTGTTTACTTATACTTGGTCATCTAGCATCCAATAGGTTAATATGCTTACAAATAACGATAATAACAATATAGTAATGATATTTCCTAACGCAAGTTGTCTGAATGTAGAATCATTCTATCACTGTAGTAAAACATAAGTTCCTTGTCTTAGAATAAAAAGAAAATCAGTCATGGTTGTGATGTTATATCGGTACCAATGCTTCATAATAAAGAATGTTGATTTCCATGTGCTTTTCCCCGCTTCATAATGGAGATTCTTGAAGCCCTTCCCTATCTGCTCGATGCGAGTGCATAATAAGGTACCAATGTCAATATTAAATATGTGGTTGAATCTTACTTGGAGATGCATTATCAATCTAAATTTGGCAAGAATCACTCAAGAAAGAAAAAGCCAGTCAATAAGCAAGAAATGAAAATCTCTTGGCACAAGTTAGGGGGACTGTCATATTTCTATTTATGTTAAGAGTTGATTCCCCACACAAAATTACTACAACTATAGTGTTTTCCACATTAGGAGTTGATATGCTTAAGATTTCTCTAATGTCTATAAAAGGACCAAGTACCATGAAAGTAGCAAGTCTTGTCTTTTTGGTGAGTGAAATGAAGTTGTTTGCTTTTCATTATTTTCTGTGATTTTCATCATTATTTTTCAGCCTATTATATTTTACATTTTAGCATTGTTCTTCTAACTTTTTAGGGGATGTTTGGTTCTTGGGTTATAAGATGCCCCTACATAAACAAATTCCTGGAAGTTTAGTTATCAGGGATCGGATTTGTAAGAGTATTAGAGTACTATGTTGGTTTGCGAATAATTCAGTTCAAAGAATGACATGTATTTTACTTTGAAATGTTTATACTCAACATTTGTACGATAATATAATTATATCAAGAAAGTAAATTCCTCCTTTTATTTTAAGAATATATTTAACACAAAAAAAATTAGGCTGTTGCTATTAAAAAGAGAGTATAGACCTAAAAGGAAACTCTAGGGAAACTTGCTTATGTACCCCTACTTAAGTGGATATGATTGCTTATGTCTTGCATTTGTTTTTTCAGTGGGAATCCTAGCTTGTCTTCCCACATTTTGATGCTACTTGTCTTGTTTTCATGGTATGAATGTGGAATAGTCATCAATTTTAATATCTTGAAACTTTGATATCTTGTGCCCTGCTAATAATAATTATAACATACACCATATTCCAGGATCAAGCCAAGACTAGGGAATCCATCTTTCAAGCCACAAAAACATCACATCCTTGCTGCAGTTGAGAATTTTGTCGACTTGTTAAAAATTAGATACTCTTCGCCACTTTTCCGATTGAGGACTACAAATGCCATTCAGGTAAACATTTTAGGAGAAACTAAAGAGTAACTTTTAGAGGTTATGCATGAAGTATCAATACTTCCTTTCCATGTTATTTGACTATATGTAGTTACTGCTCAAGCATAGATATGCATCTGACAAGACCAGAAACTATTGGATCTTTTTTTGAATGAATTGGATGATAAACAGTTAATTTAGTGTTATTCGTCGATTACTTTTCTGCCAGGAAAGGGTACGTTTCCATAACGTAGGACCTTCATCGATCCTCGGATTGATTGTTATGAGTATTGAAGATGGACACGAAGGAGTGCCTGGCATAGCTCAACTTGATCTATTGTTAGTGAACTCTCTCCTCTCTATATCTTCGTATTCACGTGAATTATGGATACTCATGTAGTTGCACATTGTCATGCAGATACTCTTTTATCGTCGTCAGTATTCAATGCAAGGCCAACTCGATGTTTTATTGTCCATCCCCGCGTTAATCGCTAAACGACTTTCGGCTATGCATCCTGCTCAGGTAGCTTCTCAAGTACTTTGATATAAACAAAAGTCATTCTATCTGCAATTCCTAATAGAAAGTAGAAGAGCATTGTGTTGGTTAATGTCCACAGATTAGCTTAAGGTTTTTTTACATGTATACCCCTCCAACTGAAAATGGATTCTTGTTTTGTATGAACTGGATGTTTTGCAGTTATGATTTTGGGCACGCAACAAGTTTGAAGAGACACATAAGAAATAACAAAACATAATGAGGAGAACAAAACGAAGGGTAGCTCTAGTATAAAAATACATTGGAAAGTGAAAATAAAACTTGTAGCAATTTCAAAAAGTCATGTGGTACTAAAAAACTAAAAATTTATGAATGTTGATGGCCATTGTGATAAGAGTTGTTTCTATGCTTTTACACCAACCCGGAGTAAAATATCATTAAAAATACACCAACAATTTTTTATATATCTGAATTTCTTCCAAGTTGTTTCTATGCTTTTACTTCTGTTTATATATTAACATTAAATTGATGCTAAAAAAATTGGGTTTATCATATTTTAGAAATATAATCTGTTTTAATTTTTCTGTCTATTAAAAAAACAAGTAATATTCATAAAAAATAAATAATTTTTTAAAAGAAAATAAAATCCCGTTTCATCAAAAGTAAAATAAATAATTTCTTCCTATGGTGTTATTACTTATTTGTAGTTGTCTATCTATCTCTAGTGGATGAATTTTGTTCCTTCTTTTATTTTTTTAAGTTTTTTTCTAATTTGTTACGCTTTTTATTTTTAGTATTTTTTTATTTATTTATTTTTTTTTTTATCTTAGTCTCTTCGTTCTCTCTGATTTTTTTCTCAATAAATTGTGATTTATCTATTTTTGTTAAAAAAAAAATTTATCTCCACTCTACCCGTTTCTCTTCCATTGATGTATTGGGCATTCTTATAAATTGGATACTGTTGATTGTATATATAAATAATCATTTTAATCTTATGATTAATGTAAATCATTAAAGATATATGGAATTATATAAGCGAGTAAATTTTTAATGTTTAGAGGTTTAAAATTTAAGTGTGTAAATGTCATTGAGGTTTAAAATTTGCAGTAAAAAAATTAAATTATTTATAAGTAATTCATTTTTCCTCTTATTCAGTGTATATAGACTATGAGAATTGGGTCCGCAGGTGCACTAAGTCGCTCCTTAGAAACTTCAAAGTGACCATGCCAACTATAACTACAAAAAGTTTTGCAAAACTCTTCACGCAAATGTGTGCAAAAACACCATAGAAACAAAGACTCATGAATAAACAAAATTCATCCACTAGAGATAGATAGACAACTACAAATAAGTAATAACGCCATAGAAATATTATCTGAAGGGTCACTCTGACTTGTGGTTGACATCTCTGCTAGAGATCAGCCAAACAACAGTCCAAATTAACGATGCATTTGCATTGTTTCATTTTTAAAATTTATCTGTAGATCTAAATATAGTAGAATTATTTTATTTTATAGTGAGCATATGTGCAATTATGCTCGTTGACAATTGACTTGAATAAATATCTTTGTTAGTAGTTTGTTTGATTTGAAACCAAGTTTTGAGTGCCACATGTATCCAATATGAATTTTGTTTATTCATTTTATTAATTCATTCTTGGGGCCTATTGTTAGTTTGCCCCTACAAGTGTCCCAATATGTAGCCTGATGGTGTGCTCATTGCTTATGGTTTGATCATGGTACTGTGCCATCTATTTTTCCTAAAATGTTAACTCAATCATCTTTATAGAATGACTGTCTACTTTCTACTCTGGAGCTTTTTGGATTTTTTTTCACTTTTATGGTGGTTTTGTGGTTAAGTTACAGCTACATGAATTGAGAATTTTTTTTGCATTTCCTTTGTGCTACAGTTTTATTTGCATTTCGTGTGATTTGATGGGGCGAAAGTAGTTGAGTTCTCAATTGTTTGTTGGTAAAGAGAAGGTATCACCTCTTTCCTGTGAAAATCATATTTGTTTTTTGCTTTCTTAATTGCTAAATTGCATGATGTTTTTCTTAAAAGGATCTTGTTAACAAATTATTGCACAAGTGAGCTATATAAATGGACCAATTATTGATGTTTGAAATAGTTATTCTAATGGGTAAATTGTACATGTTTAGTTGATGTCAGCTAACAACTTAGCTTTTATATGACCATTTTATTCTCATTTTTTGTTTGTTTTTTAGTTAATGAATTTAAGGGCTAATGATATAATGAGTGTGTTGACTGATTTTACATTTTTTGACACAGAACTATTAGTAATATGTTTGCAAATAGGAGTTGGATGTATGCTAGGCTTAAGGATGGACTTTTGAATCCCAGTTTCTTGCAAGGAAAAATGAGTTCATCGATTTTGCAAAAATGCATCCAGAATGTATGGATGGTATCAAAAATTAAGTGCCCATGTAATCATCGCATGAGTGCCAAAATCGAGCTTTTCATGGAAGACACCGTTAGATATCATCTTATGAAGTATGGATTTGTACCTGTACTTTACTATTTGTGGGTTCTCCATGGAGAACCTTCTATATCTGATAGTAGTACTCATGAACAAGATGTGGGAAATGAATCAGTTTTGGGTGTTGAACCACTATCGCAAAATCTATGCCAACAAATGGTCATGGACGTTCAGCGGTCCCTGATTTCTCCTCATACTAACACGAGAGGAACCTCCAAATGCATGACTCAAAAATTGTTTTGAAATGCTAAGAGATGCTAATCAGGAGGCGTGGCTAGGTTGTGAAAATCATTCACAATTATCGGCTATTGCAAGAATGTTAAACATAAAAGCAGAATATCATTTGACAGAGAGATGCTTTGATGACTTTTTGCCGCGTTTTTGAAAGAATTATTACCGATCGATAATGTAATGCCGTATAACTTCTACAACACAAAGAAGTTAGTTCAAGGATTGGGCCTACCAGGTTGAGAAGATTCATTGTTGTCCTAATGGGTGCATGATATCTTTGGGGAGAAGACAGTTGAATTAATGAGTTGCAAACTTTGTCAGTTTCCTAGATATAAGCAGCGAAGAGTTGGTTCATCTAAAAATAAAAAAAATATCCCATACAAGAAGATGTACTACTTTCCTTCAACCCCAAAGCTATAAAGATTGTATGCATCAAATGTGACAACAAAAGAAATGAGATGGCATGCAGAAAATGAGCCAGAAGAAGAGGTTATGCGTCATTGTTCTGATAGCCCTGCGTGGAAGCATTTCAATAGTACCCATCCTTCATTTGCATCAGAAAATCGAAATGTAAGATTGGGATTGTGTACTGATGGATTTCAACCTTTTGGGCAATCAGGTCAACAATATTCTTCTTGGCCAGTAATACTCACTCCATACAATTTACCCCCTTCTATATGTATGAAAGAGGAGTATATGTTTTTAACTATAATAGTTCCTAGCCCTAGAAATCCGAAGGATATGTTGGATGTGTATTTGGAACCCCTAATTGTACAATTGAAGCATTTGTGGGAAGTTGGTGTTGAGACTTATGATGCATCAAAGAAAAATAATTTTCAGATGCGTGCGCTCTTATGTGGACCATAAGTGATTTTCCAGCATATTCAATGTTGTCTAGGTGGAGCACTGCGGGTAGGACTTCTTGTCCGTATTGCAAACAAGATTCAGATGCATTCACTCTAACAAAAGGTGGGAAACAATCTTGGTTTGATAATCACCGTAAGTTCTTACCTCATAATCATCCGTTCAAAAAAAACAAAACAGCTTTCCGGAAAAATAGAACAGTAACAAAGATAGCTCCAACTATTCCATCTGGTGATGAGATCTTGAAAGAAATAGAAGATTTGGGCTTGAGGAGTGTTGTAGATTCTGGTGCACATGAGATTAATAGCCGCATTGCTAGGATCAGTGGTTGGAGAAAACGGAGCATTTTTTGGGAGTTACCTTACTGGCAGACAAATCTCATTCGACACAATCTTGATGTTATGCACATTGAAAAAAATGTCTTTGATAATATATTCAACATTGTTATGAATGTGGAAGGGAGGAGTAAATATAATACTAAATCTAGGGAAGATTTGAAGGAATTCTGTTGTCGACATGCCTTAGAAATAGATGATGCTACCGGAAAATATCCGAAAGCATGCTACACTCTTGATAGGCAATCAAAAATTGTGCTTTGTGAATGGCTTCGCAATCTTAAATTCCCGGATGGATATGTGTCGAATATAGGCCGATGTGTTGATATGCGAAAGCTAAAGCTTTTTGGTATGAAAAGCAATGACTGTCATGTCTTTATGCAGAGATTACTCCCAATAGCATTTCGGGAATTGCTTCCATCAAATGTTTGGCATGCATTAACAGAAATGAGAAATTTTTTTAGAGAGCTCACTTCGACTGTACTCCAAGAAGAAAACATGTTAAGGCTTAATGAAGAAATTCCTCTAATTATTTGCAAATTAGAGCGTATATTTCCCCCAAGCTTTTTTGATTCAATGGAGCATCTTCCGGTGCATTTGGCTTATGAAGCATGGATTGCGGGTCCAGTACAATATCGATGGATGTATCCATTTGAGAGGTAAAACCTTTAAATTATTGTTGTACACTCTATACTTGAATTATATCAATTGACTCATTAAATATATATATAAATTTGTAGATATCTTAGAAAACTGAAAAAGAATGTGAGAAATAAAGCAAGAGTTGAAGGCTCCATATGCAATGCCTATTTAGTTGAGGAAGCATCATCATTTTGCGCACATTATTTTGAACCACATGTAAGGACAAGACATAGAAAGATACCCCGTAATGATGATGGTGGAGAAGATGCAGAAGAACATTTTGGCAACTTATCAATTTTCATACGTCCCGGTAGAACATTGGGAAAAGGAAAAATTAAATATCTTAATGAAGATGAATATGCAGCAGCACAAATGTACATTTTATTAAATTGTCCAGAAGTGCAACCATTCACCAAGTATGACTACTTTTTTTTTTATTAAGAAGATCACGTACTTCACCTCTGCCTATATACTAATAGAAGGTTATATTTCAATGTATTAGGATCTTTGTTGATGAATTAATTGCGGAGAATCAGCACATTGATGATAGACATGTTGATGAAAAATAGAACATGAATTTGCAGCATGGTTTCACCAGTTTGCTCATGATCCTTGCAAAGGCATTTCCAACCAATTCTTGAAGGACTTATCAAAAGGTCCATTAAGGAGCTTTAAGTCTTATAATGGGTGCATTGCAAATTGCTACAAATTTCACAGAAAAAATTCATTGCTCAAATACTGCAACAATAAATAGTGGTGTATGTGTAAAGGGCACGAATTATACTACAGATGAAAATGACTACTATGGCCAATTACTTGAGGTTTTATGCTTGGAGTACCCGGGATTACCAATTAAGCGAACAATCTTGTTTAAATGTAATTGGTTTGATCCAACACCGAAAGTGGGTACAAAATGTCATCAACAATATAAACTCGTGGATGTTAATCATAAGTGGTTCTTCAACAAATATGAACCATTTGTTCTTGCCTCCCAAGCAATTCAAGTTAACTATGCAACATATCCTAGTTTAAAATGTGACAAGGCCGACTGGTGGGCAGTGTTCAAAGTAAAAGCTAGATATGTTGTAGAGCTTCCTAAACAAGTTCAACTGAAGACATCGACAACATGTGAAGAACCTTTTCAGCAAGATAAAATGGAAGTTTCATCTATACAAATCAATGTTGATGATGAAGAACAATCTCTAAATGATCCAAGTGGAGAATTGATTGAAATTGATGATGATGACATTGAGGTTGAAGTTGATCCTATATTTGAATCAGAAAGCAATGATGAAGATGATGAGTTTGATGAAATTGAAAGTGGTAGTGAATAAATTAAGGTAATATATTTTATAAAACTCCTAAAAGTAATGAAACGAATAATAATAATAGCATAAGTTGCTTTTTAGTTCCTTCTGATATGTTTTTGTATATTTTCTTATATAACAGTACTTGTTCAAGCAAAATGAGAGGGAAGGGTTGTAAAGGAGGTTCAAGTTACAGAGGTTCATCCGATAGTTTACATTCGATATGCACGTGATGCTCCGTACTCAAGTTACTTACGCACCGAATGTATTGTCACGCCATTACCTCCATCTGTTGCTAATACTTGTCTTGGGATCATCATCATCTTACGCTTCTACTCCTTGTGCTAGTGGAGGGGTTACCCCTAATGGTGAGCCTACTATGCATGCTAGAGATACCCCGACATCATCCATGGATTGCTTGCCCCTTACTATTGATGAGTCAAGAAGACCACGCATAAAGATAGTAAATGGAATGTAAGTATTAAAATTGCTATATTTTTATGTACAATTGGTAATGATGAGGTATTTAATTTATTCATAATCTTTTGTATATTTGTAGGGTTGCATCCCTCGGATGTCCGTGCTTTCGAAAAAAATTACATTCATCTTTAAGGAAAAGAATGGATGAGAATGGATATGAGTTGGAAGAATGTCTCTAAGGAGACAAAAAGACTTCTATTGGAATGAATTTCAGGTAGATTTATATAATATTTAAAATAAATTTGTTTGCATATATTTGTAATATTTATTGAATTTGTAAATCCTTAACATGTTGGTAAAAATAAATAATTGATGTTGTTTGTGAGGATAAATAAATTGTAACGTTAATTTATCATCACAAACCTAGAGATTATTTGTGCATAAGTATTATGTCATCTACATCATTTAAATATTATTCCTTAGTTAGTACTTAAATTGGTAATTGTTAGTGAATTTGAAAATCATTATCATGATTGTTTGGATGTTGGCAAAGGACGTAATTGATGTTGCTTGTGGAAGTAAATTTTATTGAATTATCAATTATATAGTGTCGTTCTCCATAATTAAGATTTTATTGTTAGTATTTTACTATAATTATAATTATCAAAACATTAGTAGTTTAATATAAAACATTGATTAGTATTTTTAAATCGATAATTATATATAATATGTATGTTTGTTTATGTTAAACTACAGAAATTCTTTGTGTGGGATGAATCAATGTTATCTGCTATTAAGATGGCATGGCAACGTAAAGCTGCGGAATGGTATAGAGCATTGATGTGTAGTTTGAGAAAGGGGAAAGAAAAATCAATGCATGTGTCTGACTCTGCATAGAAGACATGGACCGAGGCATGGAATTCCCCGGAATTTAAAACTCGTTGTGAGAAAGCTACCGCAAACCAACTCACGGAGATTGTAGGACCTGGATCTGGTATATCCCGACACACAGGAGGTTCCATTTCTCATGCTTCCGATGCGGATAGATTGGTAATTTGTTTAATATTTATATATATGTGGTTTTAAATTATAAAGAATTTGTTTGGTGCTAATTGTAACAAAATTCAATTTGTTGTATTATTCTAGCGATCGAGGCTTGGACATGATCCTCGCCCTTTTGAGCTTTTTGAAGTAACTCATACAAAGAAGGGTACCTCCATGCTTGTTGATGCACGTGCTCAATCTATTAAGGTAAGCGGAACAATTTTTTGTGAGGTTTTTAATTATAGACTTTCTCTACAATGTTATTGTGAGTTTATATTTGCTTGGTTTAAGAATAATATTTAATGAGTTGAGTTAATTGATGTAGGATCGCTATCTGGAGCTTATGGAGCAAGCATCTCAAACGCAAGAAGGGCTTGACTAGCTTTCTATTGTGGATGAAACAGCTTTGTACTATGAGGCTGTTGGGGGAGGAAAGAAAAGTCGGGTTTATGGAATAGGGTCCCAGGCGTGTATCTTTTATCCACATTCATCTTCGAGTTTGTCCACAGGTTCATCATCTTAGGCACTACATGCTGAGGTTAGAGATTTGCGTCAAACTCTTAGTCAATTCCAAGATCGTGAGGAGAGGCTTCAACAGACGCTTGGCCAAGTACAAGATAATAACAAGGAACTTCAACAAAGTTTGCTTGAAATGAAAGAGGAGAGGGACCAATATCGTGCGTCAAATAAAGGACATGATGATGAGTTTTGAGAGAAGGATTCTTCAGCAGCCGCAGTTTACCACACAGGACTCACAACCAGTTACTGACGATCATGATGTAGGCTTATAGTTGTATTTGTCGTATACTTATTATTTTGTGTTGAACATATATACTTAAATATTACTTTTTGTATGAATTGATGAGTTTATCTTATTTGTTGGTGTTCTAGGTTAAAAATTTATGTAACAGGTTTTTTAAAAAAATTAGGGATATAATTTTTATTTTATTTTATTGACTTAAATGTTAGAAACGGATTAGAAACGGATTTATTTGTTTGAATATTGTTTTTTAATTTTTAAAAAAACTTTAGGAACGGATTAGGAACAAAAAAACTATTGTTTCACAAGAATAAAACAGAAAATATTCCGTTTGGAATCTGTTTCTATTTTTGTAATTAGCAACACATCTTATTCAGTTTTAATTTTTCAAAAATTAGAAATATAATGCTTTCCGTTTTCAATCCGTTTCTAAATTTAGAAATGGAATATTTTTCCGTTTCAATTCAAATTAGAAACAAGGTATTCAAAACAGATAAATTCTGTTTGCTAATTCACTTTAGGAACGGATTAGAAACGGAAATTACTATTTCTAAACAGTAATTTTCTTGTAGTGCGGCTAGTCTAGAGTTCTCTTTAACGCCGTTGGGATAAAATATAAATTTTCTCCAATTTTTTATTTGAAATTAGAAAATAAAAACACTTGGTTGAATTTGTTATTGTTATGGTTTTAATATCCATAAACACTATCCATATTTATTTTAAAACATAAAAAAAAATTATTTTCAATAAATTTTAGCTAAGTATTTTCTCAATGCGATTTTTATATATTTCACAAAATTAATTTCAAAATAATTTAAATTTTTATAGAAATATTTTATCTTTAATATGAGGTAGTTACAAAAATTTATAAAAAATGAGGAGGTTTATCTTTAAGTTTGATCTTATGTAGAAATTTTTATCCTTAATTTCAATATATCTTAAATATTTTATCTTTTATCTTTGGTGATTTTAAAAAATAAAAAAATTTACATAATTCGAGTACCCGATCTGAATTTTTAAATAAAAACCGGATCAGATACTTGTTAAGAGAAAAAAAAAAAATACCGAATCCAATCGGGTTTTTTAGTATATATATATATAAATTCAAAATTTACATGAGCTAAAAAACAGTTAAAAAATCCAAATTCATAATCTAATCTCTTTAAAAGTTATATATATATATATATATATACACGTTAATAAATTAAATTTTACAAGTGCTACATGTAAAAAAATAATCCAAATCCTTAATTTAAAGTTATATATATATAATAAATTTAAATTTTAGATGAGCTAAATGTATAAAAAAATCATTATTCAATCACTTTAAAATATATTTTTTTTTCTTTTAATTCCTCTCTTATAGTCTTCATTGCCGGGACTTATAAAATGTTTAATGTTTCTCAAAATATTTGATTTGTTTTTTTTTTATATTTTTTTAAGGACCGATAAAACTTTTTATTATTTATGTTGTGAATAATATAGAATTTTAAATTTTTTTAGGTTTCTTATATTTGTTTCTTATGTTGTATTATTATATAAAAAAATTTCAAAAAACCAATAAACTAAAATTTGAATTCCAATATCTGATATGTGGATACCAAATTTTTGGTATTTAGTTTGAATCGAGTGGGATGCGGGTTATCGATTTTTCTTACACCTAATTGAAACCAAGAATATACAACTAAAATTTGTTTTTACAAGTCACGAAAATATATTGCATCTTATCTGAGAAACAAATAATAATAATAATTATCATTATATATATATTAAATATTTAAGTACTCTATATAAACTCCATCTCTAATAACTACCTCATCTTTTTTTCTCAAAACCCTCTGATCACTCCGGTGAATTACGTGGTACCAGGCAAGATGATGATCAAGGTCGAAAGCTCTGATGGAATGGTGTTTGAACTAGATCAGAAGGCGGCGGAGCAGTCCTTCTTCATCAACGAAACAATCCAGTACTGCATCGAGCAAGTGAATACCATCAAGATCCCTAACATCAATGGCAAGATTCTCTCCATGATTGTGAATTTCTGCAGGAAGCATGCTGAAACTGTCGATTTCATTGAACTCCAAAGCTGGGATGATGAGTTCATCAAAGATTACAACACGGATGATATCTTTGATCTCATCAGTGTGAGTCAGATATCTACCTATAGATTCATATCGTCTAAGAATCTAATTATCATCTGCATTTTTTTCTTTTCCTTTTTTTTTCCCCTTGTGATTCGTTTGATGGATTTGGAGATTTCTCGGCTGAATCTTGTGTTGTGTTTTAGTTTAAATGATGATGATGATGATGATGTTAATTAAAAGCATGAGTTCATGTTATTCATGTGACGAAATTGGGCTTTTTGGTTGGATCTTGTGTTTTATTTTGCTGCAGATGATAATGATGAAGATGTTAATTGTTGGATAGATTTAATGATTAATCGTGAACCATCAACATTTTTCTTGTTATTCATGTGATGAATATATATGTAGCTTTCTTGGTTGATACTTGTGTAGTATTGAAGTTTAGATGATGACGATGATGATGATGATGATGATATGAATGTTAGATTAATGTATGGCTTAATCATCTAAGCATCATCTGCGTGTTTTTGTTGGAAGCAGGGTGGGAATGTTACTAGGTAAAACAAAGAGAAAGAGGCAAATTTCGTTGTGAAAAGTTACTCTTGTCATTTTTGAATATTTTTGCAGAATTGTTGCTTAATATGATTGTAGATGTAAAATAGACAATCCTACTCCCATTTCCTCCATTCGTAGGCCATAACAACTTCATTATATTGCCAAATCAATGTGTGAAAATTACTTTTATTTGAGTTCTTTTTTCTCTCTTTCTTTCTTCTCTACCTCTAGTAGGTTGTCATAATTCTCTCATCGTTATATTAAATTACTATATATATATATATATATATATATTTTGTTTTACTCTCCCTTGAATGAGCATATTTTACTATATAGGAATAGGATCACTATATTCATTTTCAAAGATTTATACAAAATTGTTGCTACTATCTAATTATATAATTTTAGAAATACTTCTTTGTGGAATTGGCTAATCAAAATATCAGCCATGCATCTAAAATTTCTCGGTTAGTTTCATAATAGCATTCTTATATTGTTTATTTATCTATTTATTTATTGTTATGGTATTTTCTAGATAGATCAAATATGTTCCAATTACTCCTGTGACTTCATTTTACACCGTCATTACTTCAATTGCGACATTTATATGTATCCTTCCCATCCATTGGATTAGGACATGAAAAAAAAAGAGGACCACTATATCAATTAGACAGTTAACAACCAATGGTTAAATTTTTGTCAAAAATTAATGAACATGAACCTTCATGACTTCAACTAATATGGCAAATTTCACACTGTGATCAGTGATGAACCAACCTAGTCTTAGCCCTCCAAATTGTGCAAGCTGCTTTGCAGTAGATGAATTAGAAGTTTTGAGAATAAACATATTGTTCTTGGTATTGTCTTGTTGTGCCATTGATTTCATAGTTCTTGTGTACATTAGCAAAACAAGAATTTTCCTCCTTTATGCATCTTAATGCTTTGGTTTCAGTGACAAACTTTTTACTGTGACATTCAGGCTTCTGATTTTCTCCGCATCCATAGTCTCATGAATCTTTGTTGCTCCAAGGTGGCAAAATTGATCGAAGGGAAGACTGCTAGTGAAATCCGAGACATGTTAGGTATCGAGTATGACTTCACTGAAGAAGAGAAGGAAGCAATAAGGAAAGAGAACATGTGGGCGTTTTCATGAAGATGGCAGCAATATTGTTTGCCTAAATAAAAAAAACAACACAAGCAGTAAATAAAGCACAAGTGTTTTGTACTGTTCTATGTTTGATTTTCATGGAACAGTACAGATTTTTTTTGTGGTGGTTAATATTTGATTTGCATAAGTACCGAACACAAAATAATACAATAATACTTTTTTACTATTCTATATTTGTTTTATAATAAAAAATATACAATAATATTTTATAAAAATTTATGACCACAAAATAGCAACAAATTAAAAAATCAACATAATTTTAAAAATATTTAATCCAAAAAAACAAATTTTTATTAATATCTTAATGTTAAAAAACAAATAAATTGATAGAAAAATAAATAGATAAATAAATAAATAAATTTTTAAATAGATAAATACATAGATAAATAAATAAATAAAATAAAAAAAATTAATAAAATAAATAAATCAAGTTATCACTTTTATAATGAGTAGTGTAATTTGTAATTTTAAATAGGAACAATTTTACTATTAAGTTGCCCTGTGTAAAAAAAATTAAGAAGTTGTGTTGTACTGATTAGGTAATTTGTTTTATATACCCGCCCCATTTGTAAATCATGCGTATCAAGCGGACCCTTAGTCTATTTTCCTTTCATATTATGATTGTAGCTCATAATTTGCACAGATAATGTCTTTGGTGATGCTTTAACACTAAGGGGTCGTTTGGTTCATGGTAATGACATATTAACACATAACAAAATTATAATGTTAATATGAGTGGGAATGTTATATGGTTGGGAATATTGTGGTAATTTAATATAACCATGTTTGGTTGGGAACTCTTATTACCGGGAATAATTCATTAAAGTGTTTGGTTGTCATAGTAATCTATTTGTTAAAATATAAAAAGTTATAAGATTATCACGTAATCTAAGACAGACACCAAATTTGGTGGTAATAGGATTACCACTTTCTTGGTAATATTTATAAGTTGATAATGTGATATTACCATCCAGATTACCACTTGTGCAATGCCAAACGTGGTAATATTTTCAAATTACCACGTAACACATGGTAATCTTTCTACATTACCATGAACCAAACGGCCCCTAAGAATACATTTTCATTGTCATTAAATAGCTGTTTTGTTGATACTATTTGTTCTTGCGATTAGACTTGATAAAAATATAGGCAAAAAAAAATGTAACTACTTCCAAAAAGATTAAGTACATATTTAAAAAATAATAAATATCGACTGTGAACTAAATAAAATATTAGACAAGGACTTCATTATTTATTTGGCACTTGGGGACTTCATTGACAATGACTTGTATCACATAGTGGAACAAGATATGATATTCATCCTCGGTGATATACGTCTATCTTAGATTTCCCTTAGTAGTAATTAGTAAACTGCTTACTCCCGCACTTAATCTATTAATGACAGCTGGATCCTTTCCCATTTAGTGGACCCAGAACTTTAAAAGGAAAAAAGGGAAGTGTGCATCGCTGGAACATGCTAGGAAAGCTTGTAACTTAGTAGCAAAGAACAAAAAAAGAAGTTTTGGCAACATTAGGTTTTGCTCAAATTACCCATGCATGTTGAATCCTTGTAAGCTGCTCATCATTTAGGGGTATGATTTCTTGTTTGGTCTCTCTTTCATATCCCTTTTGATACTATCATTTTGGTGAGATCTGAGCTTTTCTAGGTGGTAGTTTGGTTATCTATCTTTAGTAATGATGATTATGTTGATGGTGAACCAAGAACAGAGTTCTTGATAATATATTATTATTGTTATCAATCTCTAGTTTGGATAGAGAGAATTTTGTAATTCCATTGTTGATATAGTGGAAGATTTAAGTAGCTTACAAGTCCTACGGTTCTTCAGCGATTTGAGTGGGTTTTCATGTTAAATTTAGTATCTTGCATTTGTGGATTGTTGTGCTCAGCTATTTTGGTTTGTTGCTAGTCTTGTTGATTGACTTTATAAGCAGATTAATTGATTTCCTATTTGAGTACACAAAATGATTCGACTTTGTAGTATTTGCAGTTGTTTTCCCAACATAAACAATCTATTCAAATGTACAAAACTTCTCAACTTCGTCACTTAACCCAATAGGACTTTGATGATCTGTAGTTTGTTGCACAGTGTATGATAAAGAGTAAGATGATTGTTCAAAATTAGATGAAAGCATTGAGCTTGGATTGTTTGCTGAATTGATTTTCTACTTGTTGGGGTTGCTTGCGTTGAAACAGTTAAAAATTCTGTGGAAGTTACTATAGCAAAATCATTGTGCATGGTATTGTAGCAGTTTACTGTTCACGTATATGGCCTCTATATGGGCCGTATAGAGGGGTATAACTCCAAAACAACTCCGAATGGTTTCTATAGGTGCTCAAGAGCCTCCTAGGTCAAATGCAACCCTCAAGAGTGCGATTACAATCCCTCTTTGTGCCCTAGAAATAGGTAAATACTACGAAGATGACGACAATATGCATACAACCATGCAAGACACTAATTTAGCGTGGAAAACCCTACAAATCGAGGAGAAAACCATGGGACTCCTTAGAACTACTTACAAATGCTTCACTACATAACCAATAGGGTACAAGAGGGTGTTCTCTATAGATACAACTAGAGGATTACAACAATGAGAGCATAACAAGTTAAGAGCTCACTCTCAACAATACATACATCATCACTAGGATGGATCTACACAATAAAGACATCAAGAAGAGATTAAGGGAATATCAAACCCGGTAGGTTAGGAGAGCCACCCACAAGGATTCTTTACCTGAGATTTGGGCAAGATCCAACACCAATTTACACTCTGATCGTCTTGCTTGCTTAAGCCCTAACCCTTTTTTTTCCTTCCTCTTCTTCTTGGCTTCTTACCTCTCTCTTTCTTTCACCCTAATATGTTCTGACCCCCTCTTACTCTCTCACTTGGATTTTAGTCCAATGGCAACATTACCATTGTGCCCTCAAGCGCTTCCACTATTGATGTAGTTTTCCTCTGTTTTTCTTTTTCATTAATGGATTGGGCCAAAGCGCCAATCTTATTTCCTCTAGCCCAAATGAGCTGAAACCCTAACAAACCTCTTCCTCAACTCCATTTGGGGTGCTCATCCAAGCATACCCTTTGCCTACAAGCTTCAAGCTTGTCCTTAGGCAAGATCTTTTACTTGTACACTTGCTTGTACATGAGTGTCTTCTTGCTCTTTTGCAGCTTTACCAAGTCATACTTGTGGTTCTCATACAAGGAACTCATTCCTTATTGCATGGCTTTAAACCACTTTTGCTTCTTGTCATGTATCTTAGCCTCTTGGTAGGTTTCTGGCTTTTCACCATTACTAAGCATGACAGACTCCACACAATATCTACTAGAAGGATAATGCTCTCTAGTAGTTTTTTACAACTGAGGTTTCATAGGTGGTGTTGGTGATAGTTATTCTTCTTCTTCTTCTTCATCAGTTAGTTCTATAGCATCAACTGAATGAGTTTGTCTTGCCCCTTCAACTGCCCTCACTCCATTAGTTAGATAGGCCTGCGTTGTTCCCTGTCAACTAGCTTTACTTCATTAGTTGGATGGGCTAAAATTATCCTTGTCTCATCACCATCTTCTTGGACATTTTCCCCTTGATTTGCATTCACCATAAGAGGGGACATGGGATCCAAATTGACAGGATCTCTAACAGACAAACTAGGAGATTTACCTTAGTTGCCATCATCTATCACTTTGAATTCAAGGAATACTACATCTTTGAGCTGACAATTTTCTTGTTTACAAGATCCCACAATCGTATGCAAACTCTTCATAGAAATACCTTATGAAAACACATGGCTTTGCCTCAACACCATCAAGCCTGGACCTTCCATCTTCAGAAGCATGAATATAAGCCCTGTAGCCAAACACTCTCAAGTGATCATAAGAAACATCTTTTCTAGTCCAAACCTTGTCTGGTACACCATTGTCCAAAACAGGTGCTAGAGAAAGATTGATTAAATCCACTGCAGTCCTCATTGCCACCCCCTGAAAAAGCTTAGGTAGCTTTGTATGAGAGAGCATCCATTTGATCCTCTCAACTATTACCTTGTTCACCATCTCTTCCACACCATTTAACTGAGGTGTCTTGGCAAGTATCTTTTCAAGCTTGATACCACTGAGTTTGCAATACCTTTTAAGCTGCCCACTGTACTCACCACTATTTTCTACCTTGACTACTTTCAGTTTTTTCCCTGTTGCTATTTCAACTCTGAGATGGAACTCTTAAAAGCATCAAGCACCTGATTTTTGGTCTTTAGAGTAGTGACCTACATCTTCCTTGAGTGGTCATCAATGAAGCTCACAAAATACTATGCTCCTCCAAGGGATTTCTCTTGTATAGAACATACATTAGTATGGATCAAATCAAGAATACATGACTTTATATATGGGTAATATGAGTGAAAAGAAACTCTATGTATTTTAACTCTAAGAAATCAACACAAACTTTGAGAGTCATACCTTGCAGGTTGGATAGACATTGGTTCCTAACAAGAAGATGTAGTTCTTTCTCGCCGATGTGGCAAAGCCTCTTGTGCCATAAATCAATGTCTGCATCCTTCTTAATTGTGTTCACCTCTCCTTTGTGAAGCCTTTCTTTCAAAACATAGAGTGTGTATGTCTTCCTTCCTTTAGCAACCACTAGGGAGACTTTGGTGAGCTTGCACTTGCCTTCACCAAACCAACTGACAAACCCCTCGCCATCAAGCTTTCTTGTGTATATTAGGTTTAGGCTCATGTCTGGAACATGCCTGACATCTTTGAGTAGTAAATTGTACCCAAGGTTTGTCTCCAACCAAACATCACCAATACCCAAAATCTTTGATGTAGCATTGTTCCCTATTTTCACATTCCCCAAGTCACTACTAGAGTAAGAAGTAAAGAGCTCATCATGAGGAGTAACATGGAATGACGCTCCTGAGTCAAGCACCCAGTCACTCTCTTGGCTGACAAGACTGATACAACTATCATCATATGTAACATAGATGTCACCCTCTGCGGCTATTGTATTTGTCTCTTTCTCTTCTTCACTTCCTCCGCCTTGTTCCTTCCTTAGGAATCTGCACTTATTTATATGACTCACTCTATTGCAGTAAAAACACTTGATGTTTCTCCTGCTTCTTGGCCTTCCTCTAGATGTTTCTCTATCCCCATAATCCTGTGGAAGTCTACATGCACTTCTTCCATACTGTTCATGAGTTTCTGATATGAGCGCTTAAAAAGAAGATTCACCTTTCTCTTTTCTTCTAACTTCTTCACTCAACAAAATTTTTTTTACCATCTCCATTGTTAATGTTCCTCCAGGGGTTGAAGTACTCAGAGATACTGCCAAAGTTTCCCAACTATATGGTAGTGAGCTTAGAAGTAGCAACGCTTGCAACTCATCTTTAAGAGTTATCTTCATAGATGTCAATTGGTTTACCAAGCCCTAAAAGTCACTAGTATGCTCAGTCATACTCCTTCTATCTTTGAACTTCAAATTCACCAACTTCTGATGGTAGTGGCTTTATTTATGAAGGTGTTCTTCTCATACATGGCTTCTAGCTTTTTTCCATAGCTCATCAGTCTTCACTTCTTCAGAAACATGGTGGAAGATACTTACATCAACATATTTCCTAATCATGGCAGATGCTTCCAAATGCAATATCTCCCATTCATCATCACCCATCTTCCATGGCTTTGTCTTTCTCATAGTAGGGAGATACAGGTCTTTCACAATCAACAAGCCTTGCATTCTTCTCTTCCAAATTGCATAATTGGAAGGATTTATTTTGATCATCCCACATGCATTTTGCCCTTCCATTCTAGGTTACAAGAACTGTCTCTGTCAACTTGATGCCCTAATACCACTTGTTAGGGTTACCTGCGCTTGTCGGGTTAGCTACGCTGAAAAATGAAAAAATTCTACGGAAGTTATTGAATCAAAATCACTGTGCACTGTACAATAGTACTTCATTATTCACGTATATAGCCTAGATGCCGGCCGCATGATTTAGTGAAAACTCTCGGGAAAATCCATACCAACCCCTATATGGCCTTATGGACCTCTTATGACCTAATTCAACCTCTCGGGATTTTCTATATTGACCTCTATACGGGTGGTATGGACCTCGTATGATTCCAAAACAACTCCGAATGGTTTCTATAGGTGCTCAAGACCCTCCTAGGTCAAATGCAACCCTCAAGAGTGCCATTACAACCTTTCTTTGCGCCCTAGAAATAGGTAAAGACTACAAAGATGATGACAATATGCATACAACCATGCAAGGTGCCAATTTAGCATGGAAAACCCTACAAATTGAGGGGAAAACCATGGGACTCCTTAGAGCCACTTACAAATGCTTCACTACATAAACAATGGAATACAAGAGGATGTTCTTTCTAGATATAACTAGAGGATTACAACAATGAGAGCATAACAAGTTAAGAACTCACTGTCAACAACACATACATCATCACAAGGATGGATTTACACAATAAAGACATCAAGAAGAGATTAAGGGTAGATCAAACCCGGTAGGTTAGGAGAGCCACCCACAAGGATTCTTTACCCGAGATTTGGGAGATCCAGCACCGATTTGCCATCCGATCATCTTGCTTGCTCAAGACTTAACCCCCTTTTTTTTCTTCCTCTTCTTCTTGGCTTCTTACCTCTCTTTTTCTTTCACCCTAATGTTCTGACCCCCTCTCACTCTCTCACTTGGATTTTAATCCAATGGCAAGATTACCATTGGGCCCTCAAGTGCTTCCACTATTGATGTAGTTTTCTTTTTCTTTTTCTTTTTTATTAAGGGATTAGGCCAAAGCCCCAATCTTATTTCTTCTAGCCCAAATGGGCTGAAACCCAACACTAGTTGCAATTAATTCCCAATATAGTGTCATGTTTGTAATGGCTAGAGGTGTGGATATCTACACATTTACTGCTTAGTAGTCATTTAATCTCCAAAATTTTCTTGTATTAGAGTTGCAAGGTTCCATCTTTGTTAAAGGCTGATTTATAGAGGAATCACATGTCAAGCAGAAGAAGTGATTGCCATCCAATTCTAGTTTTTTCTGGAGAATATTTTAATCATTGGTGTGTTAAGATGAATCCCTATTTAGATCATAAGATTTGTGGACTATGTTGAGGATGGATATGATCAATCTCTGACAACACTCCTTTGCATGTGTACCGCAAGTGCACGGGTTGTCGAAGTAATAAAAGTACCTTGGTGAGTGGGTAGTCATATCCACAGGGAATAGTGATTAGAAACACAAGAATTGCTATTTAACTATGGTGAAGATGAATCAATAGTGGTGTGAATAATATTAATACAAATAAAAATGAATAAAACAAGAGAGAGAGAGACGCAATAAAATGATAGGAGAGACAATTGACAGAAAGTGGGGTACCTGGATATTGCTCACCCTAGGACTATTGTTTCAAGTGCAAAACCAACCATTATGTCTCTTAAATGATGCTTAATAAGTTGTGCAAATCCTAAAATACACGCTCCCAAATCTAAAGTCAACCGTGACTAAACCTACACTATGCCCTGGCAGAGAAATCGCTCAGTCTCAACACCTCACACTATATAAGGTCGCATAAAGCTCTAGCGACTCCAAGTGATATCTCTATTCCCTAATATAGATCTAAACCTTTGGTCCAGGCAGAAGACCCCTAGTCACAACTAAGCCCCAGCACTAAGGATTACTTCAATGCTTCACTCGATTGCTCGCACAACTAAGCCCCAGCGGAGTTCCTCTCTTAGCACTTCATTCTATTGTGACCGTGAAGAACTCTTGGAATACGGAGGTAGGATAAATCACACTGGAGGGGAAAAGGGACGTTCTGTTACCTGTCGACTCACCCTCTCAACTCTCTCCAACCTAGCTTTGTCTAACACTCATGGTGTGTCACTTATCCACAAGGATTACCAAGATGGATTCTCAATCCTAGTGTCACTCTAAGGGAAAATTAACTCAACAAGCATTCAAGATTAGAACTCAATTAGAACATCAATTAAAGAAAACATAATAAAAGGTCAATGAAACAAAATTATCCTAGAGTTTACAAGTCCAAACACTCACTAGCGGTTTATCTCTCCATGGAGCAAGATACAATCAATAATGAAATCAAATATAAAAACATGTAATCCATAAGTAAAACCCCTCGCATTCCATTTTGATGGTTTTGCGGAGTGGCTTTATCTTCTCCAAGGGTTCCCTCGTCAAGCCTAGGTCACACCTCGCCAAATTGATGCTGGTGAAAGCTCCCCTAATAACTATCTTCTAAAAGAACACGGTATTGAAGGCTGTAGAGCCACTCTAAAAGCCTTGCTAAAGCCTCTCCAAACCCTAGTCGTGACCGCCTCCAAAGATGAGGAAAAGATAGAAAAAGGATTCGGAAAGGATCCCCAAAATGCCATAAGTCATGGCTTTAAATAAGCTGAAATCTGGCATCCACACGGGCGTGTAGAATTTCCACACGTTCGTGTGAGTTTCTGGGACTCAACATGGACGTGTGTGCTTCACAACCCATTGGAACTCAACTCTCAATGAATATAACTCCATCAAATGTACCATTAGGAGTTCAGGGGAGTATTTTTTCAATTGCCCACTTGCACATATGTTTTTGATTACTTTATTTTTTATTGAGCTTGCAAGCGTACATTGAGGGCAATGTACATCTTAAATGTGTGTGTGTGTTGGGGGAGTTCATATTACAGTTCTATACTTATGTTTTTATTATACATGCTCATGTAGCCAATGGTGGGTCACCTTAGTTGCAATGGTTGTATTCATATATTTAGGAGAATTTTTAACATTGAATGTTCTCATGCTCTAGTTTTACTTGAATTTTTAGAAATTTTGCCCGATTGACACTTTGTTGCACTACTCATTCATTAAACCTTGTGTAAACTCAGGTTCGACATTTGAGGGACTAGTTTTAGTTTGTTCCTTCTTTAGTTTCTTTTTTTTAAAAAAAAAATGGTGGAATGAAAAGAAAAAAAGTTATGTTATTTTTGTTTGTGTATTGGGGGTGGAAAGAGCTACCACCTATGAAGTATGAAGCTATTCTCATAAGTTGGATACTAGTTATGCCCTAATGAGAGAAAGAGCTATCTCATGGGATGAGTGAAAGCTACTACCGCGGTAGAAAAAGCTACTACCTCGAAAGTGTGAAAGCCACCTTAGCGGCCGCTTCAGAAAGGGTTACCTTAGAGGATATGTGAAGCTACTACCTTCTCCGTTCTTTTTGTACATAAATAAGTCCCTTGCATTTAGAACTTTGAGGAGTACACATTGGATTGACTTTAGTGAGTTTCACACACTTATATGATTTTGGGTTTGTTGTCCTTTTTTATTCAAGTTTTTAGCTAGAGCATTGATTTTTCTTATTCGGTGTTGAAATTTTTCCTTACTTGTAGAATGCTTCCCTTGCATGCTTTTGGTGAACCTAAGGCCAAGCACTTTCATTTTTCCTTCTTATGTGCTTTAATGTTTTATTTTGCTTAAGGACAAGCAAAAGCTTAAGTGTGGAGGAGTTTGATAAGTGCTTGTGTAATAGTAATATGAAGTATTCTGTTCTTACATTGAGCATTACTTTTCTAAGATTTTATTGCTTATACATGTGTATTTGTGTTCTTTTGTGCATGTAGGGTTGTGGAGACGATTATGAAAGAAAAAAACAAAAAGTAGATCGTGGATGCACTTTGTTGATGAAATCTTGGAGTGAACAAACGTGAAAACACAAGTTGTGCTCAAAGACATATGATTGTGTGCCAACCACTACTGTGCTCAAGTAAATACATGGTTTAGAGGGGCACAAAGGCAGTCACATTCGCGTGTTCTGACTTGTGCAAGGCTAGCAAGATCTCTGTAAATGTGATTTTTATTGACGACACAATGTGATCTACCACATGGATGTGTGCCCATTCATGTGGTCTCGATGAAGAGTGTGGATTCGGGAACATTTTGGCAAAATACTATAGAGGTTACTACAGCAAAGCACTGTAGCAGTTACTGTTCACAGCTTGCAGAAAAATGTAGTTCCAGAAATTTCCACGGGCGTGTACAAATTCCACGCGCTCATGTGGATGCCCAATTCTAGCCTATTTAAAGCTGCGACTTATGACGTTTTGGGGATCCTTTTTCCAATCCTTTTCCTATCTTTTCCCCACCTTTGGAGGCACTCGCGGCTAGGGTGACAACGCCCTTTTGCGTGTGTACCACAAGTGCATGGGTTTGTCGAAGTAATAATACCTTGGTGAGTGGGTAGTCTATCCACAGAGAATAGTGATCAAAAACACAAAGATTGCTATTTAACTAGAATGAAAATGAATCAATAGTGGTGTGAACAAAATCAATAAAAATAGAAATAGGGAAAGAAGAATGAGGCGCAAATAAAAGTTAGGAGAGACAATCGACAGAAATTGGGGCACCCAGACATTACTCACCCTAGGAATAATGTTTCAAGTGCAAGACCAACCATTATGTTTCTCAACTGATGCTTAATGAGTCATGGAAATCCTAAAACACACGGTCCCAAACCTAAGGTCAACCGTGACTAACCCTACACTATGCCTCCATGGAGAAATCGCTTAGTCTTGACACCTCACACTATGTAAGGTTGCTTAAAGCTCTAGAGATTCCAAGTGATAAACCCTATTCCCTAATATAAATCTAACCCTTTGGTCCAGGCGAAAGAACCCTAGTCACAATTAAGCCCCATATACTAAGGATTACTTCAACGCTTCACTCTATTACTTGCGCAACTAGGCCCCAACGGAGTTTGTCTCTTAGCACTTCACTCTATTGTGACCGCAAAGAACTCTTGGAATGTGGAGGTAGGATAAATCACATTGGAGGGGAAAGGGGACGTTCTAGTACCTCTCGACTCACCCTCTCAACCCTCTCCAATCTAGCATTATCTTACCCTCATGGTGTGTTACTCATCCACAAAGGTTACCAAGATGGATTCTCAACCCTAGTGTCACTCTAAGGGAAAATCAACTCAACAAGCATTCAAGATTAGAACTCAATTAAAAACATCAATTAAAGAAACACAATAGAAAGGTCAAAGAAATAATATCATCTTAGGGTTTACAAGTCCAAGTACCCACTAGGGGTTTAGCTCTCCATGGAGCAAGATATAATCAATAATGGAATCAAAAGTAAAGATATGCAATCCACGAATAAAACCCCTTGGTGTCCATATCGATGATCTTGTGGAGTAGCCGCGTCTTCTCCAAGAGTTTCCTCGTCATGCTTAGGGCACACCTCGCCGAACTGATGTTGACAAAAGCTCCCCCAATAACTATCTTATGAAGGAACACAATAGAACTACTCCAAAAACCTAGAAAATGCCTATCCAAACCCTAGCCGCGAGTGCCCCTAAAGATGGTGAAGAGATAGGCAAAAGATGGGAAAAAGATTCTCAAAATGGGCTGAAATCGTGACTTAAATAGGGCTTAAATCGGCAGGAATAGATTTTCTACGGCCTGTGAACAGTGACTGCTATAGTAACTTTGCTACATTGATTTTCTAGAGTAACCTGCTATAGTCTCTGACAAAATACTCCATAATCCACACTTTTCATCGAGACCACATAAATGGGCACACATTCATGCGGTAGATCGCGTTGCTTCTTCAATAAAATCATATTTGACGACAATCTTACTAGCTTTGCACAAGTCAGAACACATGACTGTAACTGCCTTTGTGCCCCTCCACTTTGCATGTTCACTCAAGCATAACGGAGGTTGGTACACACTCATGTGTCTTTGAGCACAACTTGTGTCTTCACATTTGTTCACTCCAAGATTTTATTAACAACATGCATTCATGATCTACTTTTGCTACTTTCTTCCATGCTTGTCTCCACAACCCTACATGCACAAAAGTAACACAAATACACATGTATGAGCGATAAAATCTGAGAAAAGTAATGATCATTATAAGAAAAGTAATGCTCATTATAAGAAAAAAATACTTCATGTTACTAATACACAAGCACTTATCATAGGGTTTGGAGAGGTTTATCAAGGCTTTTGGAGTGGTTCTACGGCCTTCAACACCGCGTTCCTTCGGAAGATAGTTATTGGGGGAGCTTTTGTCGGCATCTATTCGGCGAGGTGTGCCCTAGGCTTGATGAGGGATTCCTTGGATAAGACGAGGCCAGTCTGCAAGATCATCGACACGGAGTACGAGGAGGTTTTACTTATAGATTGCATGTTTTTACATTTGATTTCATTATTGATTGTACCTTGCTCCATGGAGAGCTAAACCCCTAGTGGGTGCCTGGACTTGTGAACCCTAGGATGCTTTTGTTTTATTGACCTTTCATTATGTTTCTTTAATTGATGTCTTTAATTGAGTTCCAATCTTGAATGCTTGTTGAGTTAATTTTTCCTTAGAGTGACACTAGGGTTGAGAATCCATCTTGGTAATCCTTGTGGATGAGTGACACACCATGAGGGTTAGACAAAGCTAAGTTGGAGAGGGTTGAGAGGGTGAGTCGAGAGGTAGCGGAACGTCCCCTTTCCCCTCCAGTGTGATTTATCCTACCTATGTATTCCAAGAGTTCTTTGCTGTTTAGCTGTCACAATAGAGTGAAGTGCTAAGAGAGGAACTCCGCTGGGGCTTAGTTGCGCGAGCAAAAGAGTGAAGCATTGAAGTAATCCTTAATGCTGGGGCTTAATTGTGAATAGGGGTCTTCCGTCTGTACCAAAGGGTTAGATTTATATTAGAGAATAGGATTTATCACTTGGAGTCGCTAAAGCTTTAAGCGACCTTATACAGTGTGAGGTGTTGAGACTGAGCGATTTCTCAGCTGGGGGCATAGTGTAGGGTTAGTCACGGTTAACCTTAGGTTTGGGACCATGTATTTTAGGATTTCCATGACTCATTAAGCATCAGTTAAGACACATAATGGTTGGTTTTGCACTTGAAACAATAGTCCTAGAGCTAGGGTGAGCAATGTCCGGGTACCCCACTTTTTGCCAATTGCCGCTTCTATCATTTTACTGCGTCTCTCTCTTGTTTTCTTTATTTTTATTTGCAATGATATTGTTTACACCACTATTGATTCATCTTCATCATAGTTAAATAGCAATTCTTGTGTTTCTAATCAATATTCCTTGTGGATACGACTGCCCACTCAGCAGGGTATTTTTATTACTTCGAAAACCCATGCACTTGCAGTACACACACAAAGGGGTGTTTTCAAGTATTTGGCGCTGTTGGAGAGGAATATGCATTTTAGAAACATTTTGTACTTTGCTATTTTATCTATTCTTTACTTGTTCTATTTCATACTTTCTTATTCTTCCATCGTTCTGATTCGTTTTCTTTTATTTGGTTGCAGCTCCAGGTTATGACCCGAGGAAACCGTTCGACATGGTTGAAGGAAATCTGGACATTGAACAAAGAATTCATAGAAGGAGAAAAGAACCTGTACAAGAATAGTCAAATCAAGATGAGATAGAAGGTGAAGGTCTGATAACATGGTAGAACATAATGAGCAGCAGAGGACACTCTTAGATTATTCCAGACCCGCAGTTTTTGGCACGCAGTCCAGTATTATGCGACCATCGATTATAGCTCATAATTTTGAGCTCAAGCCAAGCTTCATCCAGATGATACAGCAGTCAGCACAGTTTAATGGTTTGGCTGATGAGGATCCAAACAATCACATTGAGAACTTCTTGGAAGTGTGCGACATGCTCAAGATTAATAGAGTAATGGATTATACTATCAAGTTGAGGGCCTTCCCATTTTCCTTGAAAGGGAGAGCAAAGCAATGGCTACATTCATTACCTAGAGCATCGATCACTAAATGGGAGGAGATGGTAGAAGCTTTTCTTGCCTGATATTTTCCTCCTGAAAATCCGCGAAGCTTAGGAATGAAATATCCTCTTTTGTGCAAACGGAATTAGAGTCTTCTTTTGAGACATGGGATAGGTTCAAGGAGCTCCTGTGGAAATTTCCTTAACATGGGTTTCTTGAGTGGATGATCATTCAGACTTTCTATAATGGTTTGAACCCAAGTAAAAAGCGATTACTTGATGTTGCAGCAGGAGATACCTTAGGAAGCAAGACCCTTGACGAGGCCCAACATCTCATTGAAGAAATGGCTATGAATAGTTAACAGTGGAACACAAGGGACAGAGAGAAGGTAGCCGGATTTCATAAGATTGATGGAGTTACCTCATTGGCGGCCCAGGTTTAGTCATTGAGTAAAAAGTTAGACACTCTAACTTCTCCTATAGTGGCGACTATGATGAGTTGCACTGGGTATAGGGGAGGACATGCTCTATCCGATTGTTCAATTTCTATTGGTGGTACATCCTCAGTAGAACAAGTGGATTTTGTGGGTAATGCAATGAAAGGACAAGGAAATCTGTATAGCATTACCTACAATCCGGGTTGGAGGAGCCTCCCAAACCTTTCTTGGAGTAATCAAGGGAAACAGAAGACGATGGCACCACCTGGTTTCCAACAACAACAACAAGCCCCGAACATGGAGAATCGAGTTTCAGGGTTGGAGAACTAGATGACCGACTTAGAGAAGGCCTTCACCAAGTTCATTCAATCGTCAAATACAAGATTTCAATTGGCTGAGGCCACACTTCGCAACCACACCGCATCACTGCACAACTTAGAGAATCAAGTGGGTCAAATTGCGAAGTCACTCTCGGAAAGACCTTAAGAGAGTTTTCCTAGCAACACAGAAACCAACCCAAGAGAACATGTGAAGGCGATCACTTTGAGAAGTGGTCGTGAAGTTGAGGGTAGGCTCCCGAGTGAGAAGGCCAATGTTGAAGCACCCAAGGTCATGGAGGCTGAGGAAGAACCAAAGGGAAGGAGGTGGCATCCCCATCTTACAAGCCAAGAATCCCTTATCCTTCGATATTAAAGAATGACCAAAATAATGAGCAATACAAGGAGTTCTTGGGTCTATTCAATCATTTTCACATCAATATCCCATTTGTGGGGGCGTTGTCTCAAATACCTTGTTATGCAAAGTTTCTCAAGGACCTCTTGACCAACAAGAGGAAGTTGGAGAAGAGTGCATCTGTGATCTTAGATGTTTCATGTTCGGCGGTGTTGCAAAAGAATATGCTGAACAGGAAGAAGGACCCCGGAAGTTTTATCATTCCATGCAACATTGGCAATTTGGGTGAAGAGAAGGCATTGGCGGACTCTGTGGCTAGCATCAACGTCATGCCTTACAGATTCTTCTAGAAGCTATGCTTGGGAGAGTCTAGGCCCACTTGGATGACACTTTAATTTATGGACCTTATGATTAGACATCCAAGGGGCATCATCGAAGACGTACTTGTGAAAGTCGACAAGTACATATTTTTTGTAGACTTTGTAGTGTTGGATGTTGATGAGGTTGTTGATGTTCCGCTGATACTTGGGAGGTCATTCTTACGCACTTCCAAAGCTCTCATTGACATAGGGTTGCTTGTTTGTAATTTGGATGATCATCTTTGTTGATGTATTGTTGGATGTTATATTTTTTTTTATTGAATTTTGTAGTTTGTGGTTTAAGCTTTGTGCTCATTGATGTGTTGGATTGCATGAGAACTATGCGGTTCAACTTCTAGGTTGTACTTGGTTGCGTGATCATACCCCTTGTACTAGACACACTTAGCTTGGAAGGGATTCATGTATCAATACACCGTGACCATCGGGTATTTCGTACCCCTCCAAACATTAGGGTTGGACCTAGTTTGAGTATCGACCCTAATTAGAGACTTCACTAAGTGTAATGTAATCATAGGAGGATTTAGACAGGAGCAATTATGATCCTATACTTGTGTGAGATTAGCGGTTAACCGCCGTGACCATCGGGATGACCTATTTTAGGAGTCTCATGGCCAACCTACCATCTCAACATTTCATCCTAAATTCAGTACCTAATAACAATCCTGGGGGATTCATTATACAAATCATCACTTCTTGTGTTTGATTCTCCTTTGATTGCCAATTGTGTGTGATAGTAGTCCGGATTTCATTCTAGTTAGTTCTTTCTCTTTTTTATAATTACTATTTATCTTTTGAAGTGTTTGTCTAGGAAATAGACAAAAGGGAAGTATTACTAGCTTCTTGGCCACATAGAATATGACCCCTGTGTCACACACGCAGTATTACTTGATGACCCCGTGCACTTGCTGGTCACCAACCAAGTTTTTGGCGTCGTTGCCAAGGATACAAGGGATACAAGGAAAACCTGTAGTCTATTGCTTTAGTCATTTATTTTGCCTTTTGTAAATATTTGTCTTTGCATGTGTATTTTACCATTTTGTGTATATTTATTTATTTTCCTTCTCTCTTGTTTTCTTTGACAGCTTATTGATTTTAGTTCTGTTTATTTACACAGGGCCATGGATTTTGAAGAAAGATTGTTGGTCGCAAAAATCTATTCACTTGAGAAAAGGATGGAAATTTTTTTTGCCATGAAATAAAGCCAAGGCAATCCACAACAACCAAGACCACCACAGCCCCAAGGCCCCCAATTTCAGCCCCAATAGCAACAAGTGAAGAAATACACTACCGAAGATGTTCTAGTAAAGTTTATGCTCAACATGGACGTGAAATTTCAAAACGTAAACACCTAGTTTGACCACAATTGGAAAAGAAGCTCAATTGACCACAATTGAAGAAGCTAATTGCCTCAACATTGATCATTCCGTCAATCTATCTATTTTGGTCAAGTGCACTAGAAAAATTTTGGGAATTGTATTTGAAGATGTGGGTAGGAAGCTAAGGTCATCCTTGAACCCACCAATGCTGGGCTTGGACAATGCCCAACCAAAAATATTTCCATGGTGGCCCAAGCAAATTTTGTGGGTCTTTTTTGATCATTCAAGAAAGGTTGAGAAAAGAAATGTGGATAGGATGTTAAAGCCACCAATTAATCCACCCATGCAAAGCTCGACGAGTTCTCAACCAAACTTGTTCCCTTGGAAACCCAAACAACTCCTATGGGTAGTTCAAGGGCATTTGACAAGATTCAAGGAAGAAGATGTGGGTAGGAGGTGGAAACTGTCCAAGGACACAACCATGCCGAGCTTAAATAACTCTCGACCGAAAGTATTTCCTTGGAGGCCCAATCAACTTGGTGGAGTACTCAAAATAATTTTTGCCGGAGCCAAAAAAGAAGTAGAGAGGATGCTTAAACCAGCCAAGGATCTGCCCAAGTTAAAATTGCACAATGCCCGGCCTAAGCTTTTTCCATGGAGGCCAAAAGATAACTCATGCATGGCCTCCAATTTGACATCATCTCGGAAGGTAAGCTTCATTTTTCTTGGTAACTCTTATGCCATCTATAGCCGTGTTGAACACACCACTTTCAAGCGTCCCTAATGTAAGAAAGAGGTACATCAAGCTAATGATGTTAAACAAGCTCTTCTTGGTAGGCAACCCAAGCTTTTAATTCATGTTCTTGCATTTTTCGTATTCTAGTTGTGTGATAGATTTTTGTCTTGTTGTATTTCTTACTTGTTGTTGTTTGATTGTTAGGTTGTTTTTTGTTGTTTGAGTTAAATCCATGCTTGTTCTTGAATTTTTAGGAGTTTTAGGATTTTACGCTTAATTTGATGTGGAAAAGGGTGTAGTTTCACTTGGTTCAAGGTTGCCAGGAAGGAGTGCCAAAATTGTTTTTTTAAGCTCAGTAGAAAGGTTCACAGGCTTATTAATGGCCATGAACCAGCCCGTGAACCCATCCCAAAAAGACCTTAAGCAGCCACTTATTAGGGGTACCTCTTCATCATTTTCTTCATAACTCTCTCATTTCTCCTCCGTTTTTCCTCATTCTTTCACCATTTTTCTTCATTTTTCATCCTCTACACTCCTATCCTAGATATTGAACCTTGCTTCTTATGGTTTATTCAAGGTTTTACTATCTATTTCACCGATCTTCATCGATTCAAGTTTTGAAGCCCTAGCTTGTGTTTTGAAGTAATCTTGACTTTCCTTCTTGATTTTGTATGTTTTCTTCCTTCAAAACATGGAGAATGATATTTGGTTGTTTTATATTTAATTTATTTGAATTTTTAGCCATTATTTGTAAATTTTTATGATCCAAAAATAAGGAGAACTCTAGCTCTTTTAAGTCTGGGCTACGGTAACTTTTTAATGATGCTTTCCTTGAAGTTGTTTGTCACTTGTAGCATCTTTGTGAATCCCCAACAACACTTGCAATAGAGAGATTTGGACATCTTGTTATTGATTGAGAAGAGAACTTGCATGGAGTCATATTTTCGTATTTTTGTTTAACTTAGCTTGTTTTTGTGTTTGCTTCCTACTTATGAAATAGTGAGATGATATATGCTTGTTGATCTTTACAAGATTATTATGAAAGGAGCTTCGCTCTCATGATCCCTCTTAGATCAAACTCACCCCGTACTCATGCATGTATTATCCAATTCTCACCGAAAATGGGGAAGTTTTTTTATACCATCTCCTCATACTTATTTGATATCTGTCACCATATATTGCTGATATATGCACATTGAGGGTAATGTACGACTCTAGGTGTGCGATGGGGTATTTTATTTGATTGCATGCTTGACTTACCAATAATAGTTGTGATAATTAGTGATAAGTTCTTGAGTAGACATATTTTTCTATATGCTTTACATGCATTGAGCATCATTTTTACCATGGTTTATGTCTCATATTGTGTGTTTGGTATTTTTTTGTGCAATTAGGTTGTGAATGCCTTGAAGAGTCAAAAGGAAGCAAAGATAGGCTATAAAGACACAATTATGGGATTTTTTGTTCAATTAAAGGACCAAGACACGAGAAGAGTTCATGAATGTGGAGATGTGTGCCAACTTCCAAGGAGATTCAAGCCACTTTACTAGTTGGAAGGGCACAAAGGCAGTCACATCTTCATGTTCCTTCTCTTTGTGAAGATTGTAAGACCTTTCAAAGATGTGTAGATGAAGAAAAGTCTTATAGCCTACCACATGGACGTGTGCCCGACCATGTGGCCTTAAGAGAAGAGTGTTTGGACCACAGTTGTGCAAAGTAATGTAGCAAAACACCGCAGCATTTTACTATAGCAGAATTACTATTCACACAACCGCGTGCAAAATCCACATGGGCACGTGGGGCACATGACAGGCGCAGTTTTGGGCTATAAATAGACCATTTGCCCTATTTTTTAGGAGACTTTTTGCGGGGCTTTTTGTGAGAACTCTAAGGGCAAGGCGGCTAAGGTTTTAGAGGAGGTCTTTGGTGATATTGGGGGCCGTTCATCACCAACATTTATCGATCTTCTCTCCATCATAGCATCGAGGGGGCCTTCGGCAACCTAGCTTCAGAGAAGGATTCTTCAAGAAGTTGAACGACCCATCAAGGCCATCATGACGAATTCAAGGCAGTTTTTCTCTATGGTTTTCATTGCTATTCATTGTATTCATCATTGTTTTGTAACTTACCACATGGAGGGCTAAACCCTAGTAGGTATTTGGGCATGTGAACCCTAGGATCTATTCTTTTGTATTGATTTGGTTTATGTTTCTATTAAATCCTAGTTGATTTGAGTTTTAATCTTGTGTTCCCATTGCTTGCATGTGTTATTGATCCTTGTGGTTGATTGTATATGCATGATTTGTTACTTTAATGTGAGAGGTCTCCATTAGAGTTAGAATGCCAAGGTTAAAGAGGGTTGAAAGGGTGAGTAATGAGATAGTGGAGTGTCCCCTTTTCCTTCCGATTGAGTGTTTCCTATCTCGTATTCTCTAGACTCTATGCAACCATATTTGGCGTGAAATTGAGAGATTTCACTGCTGGAACCTTGTAGGGGGTTAGCGATCCTTCACCGGGAAATAGGGTCGGATCTATCTTTAGGAATGGGTTTCACTATTAGGTATCCTTAGAGCTTATTGCGGTCATATGGGGTGTGAAGCGTTAAGATTGAGAGATTTCTCCACCAATACCTTGTAGAGGACTAGTACCAGTAGCTTGGAGGCAAGGGACGGTTATTCTTGGATTACCTCGACTCATTAGACTCTGTTTAGAAGCATTTAGTAAATCTTGAGCTTCATGTAAGATCCTAGGGGAGCATCGCCCGGGTACCTCATCTTTATTGATTGATATCTCCTTTCATTTCTTTCTTGCCCACTTGCTTGCTTATTAATTTTTTTGCAATTAGTTCATTTCATCACATCCATTGATTTATACTAGATAACTAAGAATTGGTTACTACTAATATTTCGTTCCCTATGGATTTGACTACCCACTCACCAGGGTAATTATTACTTCGACACCTGTGCACTTGCGATTCACATACAATTCAGATAGGTGTCACTTAGTTAAGAACTTCCTAGCTTGAAAGAATGATAGATGTGAGTTGTATTTTTATTTATGTTTTTATGGAAGTCTTGTTTTATTTCTAGTGCACCTTCATGCTTTGTCATGAAAACTTCCACCTTATATGCTCCTACTAACCCATCACTTTGTTATTGGCGTTAGAATGCCAAATTTTACGCTCAATTTTCTTTTAAGATTTTTGGCTCCTTTATTATTCTCTTTAACCTTAAGTAAAGTTTTGTAACAGGTTTCTACACAACGGGGCATGAGATACAGTATGTATATATGAAAAAATAAGAAGAAAATAGGAGTCTATGACAATATTTCTTTGCTAGTAAAGCACAAATGCATCTATGTAGATATGTAAAATCAAGTAAGTTGGGTGGCTCTTATGCCTAATCAGCATGTACATCCTCCAAAAAGATTTTGCACAGTCTATGTTAGTCAGACTTGGAAAAAATGTATATATTAAAATAAAATATATTTATTGATCTCCTGGAACCTGTGTTACAATCACTTAAAAGCTAGAGTTTTATTTAGGAACCAAAGGGCTCTTGACTGATTATTGGGGTGTCTTTAACATTTCTGACACTAGTTATCATCGTGTGTGGGGTAAATGGACATCCTGGGGTAATCCAAGCTGTGGAGGATGAGGTTGAAAGTTTACACACACTCACAGGAGAACTTTAGGTGAAACAAGACTATTTTATCTACTTGATTACTTATAGAACAACTCACTATCTTGAATTCTTTTCATATGTGCTTATCAAGTTCTTTACTTTTGAGCTTGTGGTCATACATTAAGCCGCTTATCTTCTTTCCCTTATTCTTCATGATTGTTTGCTTAGGGATAAGCAAATGCTTAGGTGTGGGGATGTTTGATAAACGCCTAGATGTATAAATTATATACATATATATGTTTTACTATTTATGTATTAATTGATGAATCGATGTCAATTTTGTGGTTTAATTGGTTTTATTCGTGTTATAGAACTCAAGGAAACCCAACTGAGCTAGAGACGCAATTAAAAAAGAAATTGACACTGAAAATAAAGTTTTAGAACTTAGACTATAGCAACACTATAGCACAAAAGAGTTGAGAAATGGCGAAGTCTCAATTTTTTTTTACAAGCATTCTGACGAGCGAGAAGATACCGCAAACCGGCTAATTTACTATAGCATTCCACTGTAGCACTTCACGAAAATTTTGGTAGAAATCCCAAGGCTCTCATGGGTTCCTCCACGCCCATGAACCAAACCATGAGTCCATCCCGAGTGAGGTTTTAAAAGGAGTTTTAAGGCAAAGAAAGGCATCATATTTTTCTTGGGTCACTTGGCCCATCGCCCCACCATTCTTGGAGGCTATTTTCGGCGATCTACTGCGCTAAGCTTCTCCAAGGGCAAGGCAAACATCGCAGGAAGAGATAGTGAGAAGATCCAAGGCATTAAGGCATCATTTGAGGAGATATCTCTTTGATCCTTCAAGATCTTCATCCATCCAAGGGGATCTAAACCTAGAGGGTGTATTTCTTGCTTTTTTTTTTTATTTATTTGTTCCTTGGAATTGTATAAGTCTCCCTCTTTCATGAGTAACTAACTTATTTTTGTAGTTTATGGTTCAAGTTATGTGCTCATTGATGTGTTGGATTGCATGAGAACTCTGTGGTTCAACTTCTAAATTGTACTTGGTTGCGTGATCCATTGTACTAGACACACTTAGCTTTGAAGGGATTCATGTATGAATACACAATGACCATCGAGTATTTCATACCTTTGGACCTAGTTTGAGTATCGACCCTAATTAGAAATTTCCTTAAGGGTAATGCGATAATGGAGGATTTGGGTGAAAGCGATTCCGATCCAATACTTATATGGGATTAGGGGTTATTCACTGTGACCATCGGGGTTGACCTACTTTAGGAGTCTCTTGGCCCAACTACCATCTCAACATTTCATCCTAAATTCAGGACCTAATGACAATTCTAGGGTGATTCATTGTCCAAATCACCCCTTCCTGCGTTTGCTTTCCCTTGGTTGTCAATTGTGCATGGTAGTAGTCCGGATTTCATTCTAGTTAGTTCTTTCCCTTTTTGTAATTACTATTTATCTTTTTAAGTGTTAGGCTAGAAAATAGATGAAAGGAAAGTAATAGTAGCTCCTTGGCCCTGTGGAATACTACCCCTATGTCACACACAAGGTATTACTTGATGATCCCATGCACTTGTAGGTCACTAACCACTTATGTCCATAAGGAGGAATTTAGAGCCAACTCAGAGGATCATACTGGCAAGGCTTATACCTATAGGGATGCTGACATGACCCTTTTGCGTGTTAACCGCAAGTGCACAAGTTTGTCAAAGTAATAATACCCCGGTGAGAGGGTAGTCAAATCCTCAGGGAATAGTGCTTAGAAACACAAAGATTGCTATTTAACTAGAATGAAAATTAGTCGATGGTGATGTGATAACAAATCAATGCAAGTAAAAATAAGAAAAGAAGAAAGAGGCACAAATAAAAGATAGGAAAGGCAATAGATGATAAATGGGGCACCCGGACATTGCTTACCCTAGGACTATTGCTTCAAGTTCAAAACCAATCATTATACTTCCTAACTGATGTCTAACAAGTCATGGAGATCCTTAAACAGACGATCCCAAAACTTAAGGTCAATTGTGACTAACCCTACACTATGCCCCGGTGGAGAAATCTCTCAGTCTCGACACCTCACACTGTGTTAGGTTGCTTTAGACTCTAGGGATTCGAAGTGATAAACCCTATTCCCTAATATAGATCTAACCCTTTGGTCTAGGCGAAAGACCCCCAGTCACAATTAAGCCCCAGATACTAAGGAATACTTCAACGCTTCACTCTGTTGCTTGCGCAACTAAGCCCTAGCAGAGTTCATCTCTTAGCACTTCACTCTATTGTGACCATAAAGAACTCTTGGAATGTGGAGGTAGGATAAATCACATCGGAGGAGAAAGGAGACGTTCCGCTGCCTCTCAACTCATGCTCTCAACTCTCTCTAATCTAGCATTGTCTAATCCTCATAGTGTGTCACTCTAAGGGAAAATCAACTCAACAAGCATTCAAGATTGGAACTCAATTAAAAATATCAATTAAGGAAAGCATAATAAAAGGTCAAAGAAATAATATCATCCTAGAGTTTACAAGTCCAAGTACCCACTAAGGGTTTAGCTCTCCATGAAGCAAAATACAATCAACAATGAACTCAAAAGTAAAGAGATGCAATCCATGAATAAAACCCCTTGGTCTTCGTGTCGGTGGTCTTGAGGAGTGGCCGCATCTTCTTCAAAGGTCCCCTTGTCAAGCCTAGGGCACACCTCACAGGATTGGTGCCAACGAAAGCTCCCTCAATAAATCTTTTCCAAAGGAAACATGGTGTCGAAGGCCGTGAACCTCTTCAGAATCCTAGCCAAAGCCTCTCCAAACCCTAGCCGTAGGCGCCTCCAAAGGTGGAGAAAGATAGGCCAAAAGATGTGGAAAAGAATTCTAAAATTGGGCTGAAATTGTGACTTAAATAGGGCTGGAATCGAGCATCCACACGGGTGTGTGGAATTTCCACACACCCGTGTGAATTTGCAGAAATTCGGTTTTCAGCGGCCTGTGAACAATAAGTGCTATAGTGATTTGCTACAAGTGATTTGCTACGGTACCCTGCCAAAAACACTCCCGAATCCACACTCTTCATCGTTGCAACATAAACGGGCACATGTCTATGCTGTAGATCACGTTGCATCTTCAAATAAAGCACATTTGACGAGAATCTTGCTAACCTTGCACAAGTCGGAACATATGAGTGTGACTGCCTTTGTGCCCCTCCAATTTTCATATTCCATTGAGCATAATGGAGGTTGGCACACACTCATATGTCTTTGGGTGCAGCTTGTGTCTTCTCGTGTGTTCACTTCAAGATTCCATCAACATAATGCATTCGCAATATACTTTGGCTTCTTTCTTCTCTATTTGGCTCCACAACCCTATATGCGCGAAAGAGCACAAAAACACATGTATTAGTGATAAAATCTGAGAAATGTAATGCTCATCGTAAGAAAAGAATACATCATATTACTAATACACAAGCACTTATCAAACTCCCCCACACTTAAGCTTTTGTTTGTCCTTGAGTAAAAAAAACATTGAAGTATAGAAGAAGGGAAAAAAAATTGAAAATGTTTGGCCTTAAGTTTACCAAAAGCATGCAAGGTAAACATTCTACAAGTAAAGGGAATTTCAACACTAAATACGAAAAGTCAATGCTCTAGCTAAAAACTTGAATAAAAAAGGACAACAACCCGAAATAGTGTAAGTGCGTGTAAACTCACTCAAGTCAACCCAACGTATACTTCTCAAAGTTTTAACTATAAGAGACTTATTTATATACAAAAAACAAAACAAAACAAGACAAAGAAATGGTAGTAGCTTCACACATCCTCTAAGGTAGCCCTTTCCGAAGCAGCCGCTAAGGTGGCATTCACACTTTCGAGGTGGTAGCTCTTTCTACCAGGATGGTAGCTTTCACTCATCCCATGAGATAGCTCTTTCTCTCATTAGGGCATAACTAGTATCCGACTTATGAGAGTAGCTTCATACTTCATAGGTGGTAGCTCTTTCCACCCCAAATGCACAACTAAAACAAGTATTTTTCTCTTTTTATTTTTCATTTTTTTCATTTTTCTCAGCAAAATTAACACAAAAAAAACAAAACTAACTAGTCCATTAAACATCAAACTTGAGTTTCCAAAAGTATTTAATGAGCGAGTAGTGCAATAATTGTCAATCGGGCAAAAATTTCTAAAAACTAGAGCATGAGAATATTTAATGTTAAAAATTCACCTAAACTTAAGAATACAATTATTGCAACTAAGGTGAACCTCCATTGGCTACATGAGCATGTATTTTCAGTCAAAACTTGTGTAATGAACATGTGTAATGTGAACTCCCCAACACACACACACACACACACACACTTAAGATTTACATTGCCATCAATGATGCAAGCAAGCATAACAAAAAGTATAACATTCAAGATCAAATGTGAAGGTCAGCAATTGAAACAATACTCCCCTGAACTCCTAATGGTACGTTTGATGGAGCTAAATCCTTGAGAGTTGAGTTTTAATGTGTTGTGGAGCACACGTGGCCATGTGAAAATCACATTAACCGTGTCTATGACTTAATCCTCAAATTCCATACTCACAAGACCATCTGCACGTATACACAAGGGGGGAAAGGGGATGTTCCGCTATCTCTCGACTCACCCTCTCAACCCTCTCCAATCTAGCATTGTCTAACCCTCATAGTGTGTCACTCATCCATAAGGATTACCAACATGGATTCTCAACCCTAGTGTCATTCTAAGGGAAAATCAACTCAACAAGCATTCAAGATTGGAGCTCAATTAAAAACATCAATTAAGGAAAGCATAATAAAAGGTCAAAGGAACAATATCATCCTAGGGTTTACAAGTCCAAGTACCCACTAAGGGTTTAGCTCTCCATGGAGCAAAATACAATCAATAATGAAGTCAAAAGTAAAGAGATACAATCCATGAATAAAACAGTTTTGGTGTTCGTGTCGGTGGTCTTGAGGAGTCACCGCGTCTTCTTCAAAGGTCCCCTTGTCAAGCCTAGGGCGCACCTCGCCGAATTGGTGCCCACGAAAGCTCCTGCAGTAAATTTCTTCCAAAGGTAACATGGTCTCGAAGGCCGTAAACCTTTTCAAAAGCCTAGCCAAAGCCTCTCCAAACCCTGGCCGCAGGCGCCTCCAAAGGTACAGGAAGATAGGCCAAAAGATTGGGAAAAGGATTTTAAATTGGGCTGAAATCGCAACTTAAATAGGGTTGGAATCGGGCATCCACACGGGCGTGTGGAATTTCCACACGGCCGTGTGAATTTGCTGAAATTCGGTTTTCAGCGGCCTGTAAACAGTAACTGCTATAGTGATTTTCTACCGTGATTTGCTACGGTAACCTCCTACGGTACCCTGCCAAAAACACTCCCGAATCCACACTCTTCATTTAGGCAACATAAACGGGTACACGTCTATGCCGTAGATCACGTTGCATCTTCAAATAAAGCACATTTGACAGCAATCTTGCTAGCCTTGCACAAGTCGGAACACATCAGTGTGACTGCCTTTATGCCCCTCCAATTTTCATATTACATCGAGCATAATGGAGGTTGGCACACACACTCATATGTCTTTTAGCACAACTTGTATCTTCTCGTGTGTTCATTTTAAGATTTCATCAACATAATGCGTTCGCAATCTACTTTGGCTTCTTTCTTCTATATTTGGCTCCACAACCCTATATGCGCAAAAGAACACAAAAACACATGTATTAGCGATAAAATCTAAGAAAAGTAATACTCAACGTAAGAAAAGAATACTTCATATTACTAATACATAAGCACTTATCTGATGCCCGTCAGAAGCATCCAGAGGAGTTTACAACTACAACTTATGCCAATAAGAGCAGTCGCAAGAAGTAGAATAGTGAAGTTTAAGGTCTAGTTCTTAAGGCCGTAAAATGGACTGTAACACAAATAGAAGACTTTACAGACATGACTTACGACCTTAAGTGGTCCTGTAAAGCTCGCAACTATCTTCTCCAGCTCCCTTATGGCCATGTCCTTATGCCCATAAGCAACCCATAAGCAGTGGGGTATAAATAGAACTTGACAACGCTCTTTTATGTTTAAACCGCAAGTGCATGGGTTTGTTGAAGAAAAATAATACCATGGTGAATGGGTAGTCGTATCCACAGGGAATAGTGATTAGAAACACAAAGATTGCTATTTAACTAGAATGAAGATGAATCGATAGTGGTGTGAACAAAATCAATAAAAATAGAAATAAGGAACGAAGAAGGAGGCGCAAATAAAAGATAGGAGAGGCAATCGAAAGAAATTGGGGCACCCGGACATTGCTTACCCTAGGACTATTGTTTCAAGTGTAAGACCAACCATTATGTTTCTCAACTGATGCTTAATGAGTCGTGGAAATCCTAAAATATGCCCCGGTGGAGAAATCGCTCTGTCTCGATGCCTCATACTATGTAAGATTGCTTGAAGCTCGAGGGACTCCAAGTGATAAATCCTATTCCTTAATATAGATCTAACCCTTTGGTCCAGGCGAAAGACTCCCAGTCACAATTAAGCCCCAGATACTAAGGATTACTTCAACGCTTCACTCTGTTGCTTGCGTAACTAAGCCCCAGCGGAGTTCATCTCTTAGCTATTCACTCTATTATGACCACAAAGAACTCTTAGAATGTGGAGGTAGGATAAATCACACCGAAGGGGAAAGGGGACGTTCTGCTACCTCTCGACTCACTCTCTCAACCCTCTCTAATCTAGCATTGTCTAACCCTCATGGTATGTCACTCATCCACAAAGGTTACCAAGATGGATTCTCAACCCTAGTGTCACTCTAAGGGAAAATCAACTCAACAAGTATTCAAGATTGGAACACAATAGAAACATCAATTAAAGAAAGCATAATAAAATGTCAAAGAAACAATATCATCTTAGGGTTTACAAGTCCATGTACCAACTAGGGGTTTAGCTCTCAATAGAGAAAAATACAATCAATAATGGAATCGAGAGTAAAGATATGCAATCCATGAATAAAACCCCTTGGTGTCCATATCAATGGTCTTGTGGAGTAGCCGCGTCTTCTCCAAAGATTCCCTCATCAAGCGTAGGGCACATTTCACCGAATCGATACCGATGAAAGCTCCCCCAATAACTATCTATGAAAGGAACACGGCGTTAAAGGCTGTAGAACCACTCCAAAAACCTAGCCAATGCCTCTACAAACCCTATCTGCGACCTCCTCTAAAGATGGTGAAGAGATGGGTAAAAGATGGGAAAAAGATTCTCAAAATGGGCTAAAGTCGCGACTCAAATAGACTGGAATCGGGCATCCACACGGGCGTGTGGAATTTCCACACGCCCGTGTGAATCTGCAGGAATCATTTTTTTAGCGGCTAGTGAACGGTAACTGCTACAGTATCTGCTACAGTACTTTGCTTTAGTGACCTACTGTAATACTTAGCTAACATACTCCCAAATCCACACTTTCATCGAGGTCACATGAATGGGCACAAATCCATGTGGTAGATCGCGTTGCATCTTCAATAAAATCACATTTGACGATAATCTTGCCAACATTGCACAAGTCGGAACACATGAGTGTGGCTGCCTTTATGTCCCTCCAATTTTCATGTTCACTCGAGTACAACAGAGGTTGGCACACACTCATATGTCTTTGAGCAAGAATTGTGTCTTCATGTTTATTCACTATAAGATTTCATCAACAAAGTGCATTCATGATTTACTTTGACTTCTTTCTTCCATACTTGTCTACTCAACCCTACATGCACAAAAGAACACGAATACACATGTATAAGAGATAAAATCTGATAAAAATAATGCTCATTGTAAGAAAAGAATACTTCATATTACTAATACACAAGCATTTATCAAACTTCCCCACACTTAAGCCTTTGCTTGTCCTCAAGCAAAAATAAACCATTGAAGCATAGAAGAAGGCAATGTTGAAATTGCTTGGCCTTAGGTTCACCAAAATCATTCAAGTGAAGCATTCTACAAGTAAGGGAAATTTCAACACCAAATACGAAAAATCAATACTCTAGCTAAAAACTGGAATAAAAAGGGACAACAAACCTGATATCATGTAAGTGTATGTAGATTCACTCAAGTCAACCCACCGTATACTCCTCAAAGTTCTAACTTAGAGGGACTTATTTATGTACAAAAAGAAAGAAAAGAGGTGGTAGTAGCTTCACACATCCTCTAAGGTAGCCCTTTCTGAAGCGGCCGCTAAGGTGGCTTTCATACTTTTGAGGTGGTAGCTCTTTCTACAGGGGTAGTAGATTTCATTCATCTCATGAGAAAGCTCTTTCTCTCATTAGGGCATTACTAGTATCCGACTTATGAGAGTAGCTTCATACTTCGTAGGTGGTAGCTCTTTCCACCCCCAATGCACAAACAAAACAAGCATATATATATATATATATATATATATTTCAAAGAAACTAAAGCAAGGAACAAACTAAAACTAGTCCCTTAAACATCAAACTTGAGTTTCGACAAGGTTTAATGAGCGAGTAGTGCAACAAGTGTCATTCGGGAAAAAATTCCTAAGAATCCAAGTAAAAACTAGAGCATGAGAACATTCAATGTTAAAAATTCTCCTAAACTTAAGAATACAACCATTGCAACTAAAGTGAACCGCCATTGGCTACATGAGAATATACAATAAAAGCATATGTATAGAACATGTGTAATGTGAACTCCCCCACCACCCACATACTTAAGATGTACATTGCCCCCAATATACGCATGCAAAGCACAATAAAATATAAAGCAATCAAAAACATATGTGAAGGTGGGCAATTGAAACTATACTTCCCTGAACTCCTAATGGTATGTTTGATGGAGCTATGTTCCTTGAGAGTTGAGTCCCAATGGGTTGTGGAGCACACACGGCCATGTGAAAATCATAATGACCATGTCTATAACTATTCCTCAATTTCTATACTCACAAGACCATCTGCACATATACACAACGGGGTTAAGTGAAGCGCAACAAAAACAAAAAAAAAACTCGAGGATATAAAGATAAAGCAATGAAAAACAACTCGAGAAAATGAAAAATAAAAGATAAACTCAGAAGGAGGATCCTTTCTGAGAAGTACAAGTCCAAAACATAATACTGAAATGAAATATGAAAAATAAGAAAGAAGAATAGTAAAGATGCCTCAAGCGTCGATGTCTGGTGCTATCTCTAATGCTATTGCTGGTGGTGATGAAGATGATGCTAGTGGATCTGTCGGCACTGCTGTAACTGGTGATGGTGGTGACGGTGATGCCTGAGGAGTAAGGGTCTCATCACAAAGGGTGAGGTCGCGTATCGCTCTAGTAGCTGCTGTAGTATGTCGAGACGCGCCATCACCTCAGTGTGGTTCACGACCTGTATAGCATGCATCTCGGCCAGGTTACTCTAGATCACCCCCATAGCACTCTCGAGCCTCTCAAATTGATCATGGGCTCGAGTCGGAGAGAAAATCCTGACTGGTGGTGGCTTCTGTTCTATGGGAGGTGCCTCTATCTCCATCTGCTCCTCTTGTGGCTCGAGAATAGGCTGAGACCCCACTACAACATCACCTTCTTCCTCGACTATCTCTAGAGCGGGTGTAATCAGTACATACACTCCCGGCCGATACCTGCGCACCATCCCCATCAGTCTCATCGTCTCTATACCAAGGAGAGCTGGTATGATCATCTTCTCAATCCTTTTGATGGCATCTAGTAGACCCATCCTAATGATTAGTTTGGTGATGTGGGGACTAGAGAAGAGGATGTCGATCCTGGCATACTGTCCCTGATGCCATAAGTACTCTATCAAGATGTGTCCAAGGTGGATCCGTGTGCCCTGTACCATAGAATACAAGTATAACAGCTCCTGTCGGCTGAGTACACCGGTGTTGTTGCCATAACCATTCACTGATCTACTCAGAACGGCATGAATGTATATGTAGCTGGGCCAGGAGAGACATGTGGACTTTGATACCCTGGGCTCATACTGTTCTTGTCAGCACAACACTCTGTATATGCGCTATGGCGTCAAACTGCAGGGGTAGTCTGTAGGCAACTGCTCATAATCCTCTGTACTGACGAACACCTCATTATACAAACCCAAATAGATTGAAAACTTGGTAATACTCATACTATGATATTGTCCGAAGGCTCTGAACTAAATGGCGTCAATACTATTGAAGCAACAATAAGAGTGGTCGAACTCAAATGAGGCGAGTACCTCTAATGTAAATATGTAGATAGCCAGATCTCTGATCAGCAATAAACGCCATCAACTACCATAGATAACAGCTCCTCGACATCGTCGGCCATGTCATCTGCAAACTGAATCTCTCAGAATGCGCTAATGTCAAGAAAACGAGACTTGCCAAACCTCAGCTTCGAAAGCCTCTCAAAACGAGCCTGGCGCTTGTGAATCGTGAACTCCATGTGCTTGGGCTTTGGCGAATCCTCCATGGGACGCTTCCCGGCTTGCTTCTTTGGCCTGGGGGCCATGTCTTGAAGAATTGAAAAGAAATTGATCAAATTCACTCAAAGAATCAATACTGCAGAAATCTACACGGTTTTGTGGAAATTCCACACGCCCGTGTGGATCCACGGGGGGTGAAAACCGCACGGCCACTATGCAAAAATCCACAAATACATCAAAAATTCGCTCACAATCTACTCTAAACACACACCAAACATTTTAACATGCAAGGAAAACAATAATCACCAGTTTAATCGAATGAAATCAAGTATGGCGAAAGGAATAGAGAAAGAGGGATTACCGACAAGATGAAAATGAAAAGCTTTGAATATGGCCGGCAAACAACTCTAGATCCCTATATATAAACGGTGAGGAGTCAGGAGAGTGAAGAGAGGTGCGGTTTAAGTGTTTGGGAGTTACAAAACGAAGGGCGTGAGCGTTTTTATAAAGAGAAGGTTGCACCTGTTCATTGTTAGCACATTCACATGGGTGTGTGGAAATCACCCACGCCCATGTGACTCCACAGCAGGGCTCACAAGGGCAGCCACACGCTCCTGTGTGCTCTCGAGATAGTAGACTTCACCTCTGAACGCACCCACACTAGCGTGTGAAAATTTCCCACGCCCGTGTGTCCGATCCACAGGGGCACCCACATGCCCCTGTGGCTTCTCTGTCTACTTGAGAAATTCTTCTAAGTGTTTCACACGCCCCTGTGGAAATTCCACATGGGCGTGTGGATCTTCACGAGAGACTCACTGGGTTACTCACACGCCCCTGTGTCTTCTCGGGATGGCAGAGACTCTCTGTAGAGATTCACACAGGCGTGTGGAAATTACCCACGCCCATGTATATTTCTCAGGGTCATCCACAGGGGCAGACATGCACCCCTGTGTCTTTTCGGGATAGAGTACTAAACTCTGTAGAGAAACTTACGCCCGTGTGGAAATTATCCACGGGCATGTGACCGTCACAAGGTCGTTCATAGGGGCACTCACACGCCTCTGTGTCCTCTCAGGATGAGCTCTGAACAAAAACACACGCCCGTGAGTAAATTCCACAGGGGCGTGTATCTTCTTTGGATGACTTAAAAAAATTTACAGACTCTGCAGAAAATTTCTGAACACTTATACACATACAGAGCCTGCTTATACTATGAACAACTGACCAGAGAATTATGCAAAACGAGCTCAAACGACCAAGAAACTACACCAATCACAATTAAGCACATGAAAACATCAATGACCCACGAGAAAATCACAACAAAAGCATGTAAAAGATTAAGACACCAAAACTCAAGGTCTTATTCACGCAAGCACTAAACTAAAATCTAGAAAACAGTAAAGACTTGGGTTGCCTTTCAAGAAGCGCTTGTTTAACGTCACTAAGCTTGACGTACCTCTTCTTACCTCACGGGGGCTCATAGATGAAGGTTTTCCTCTTACCCATAACCTAAAAGCATGATGAGCATAATCTTTTTAAGGTAGAGGGGGAGTTGTCGAGCATGTTACCACATGAGGGTACGTCACTCTTACTTCATTCTTACACATTCCCATTACCCTTGGGGTATTTCTTGTGACGTCTCCTTGCCTGCTTCATCTTCTGGATCATCTTCTTCATGATCCCTGGGGCAGGTTGCACCTTGTCCTCGAGAGCAAGCATCAAAACTTCTTCATTCTCCATCTCTTGGTCTACTAACCCCTCCTACCGGTCCAGACACATCATTTCCTGCACATATTCATGGATTAGCTCATCAGTAGTGTCAAGGAAGTAAAGAGTATCATCAAAGACAAGAGAATGTCTCATGGCTTCGGCGAGGTGATATGTCAACTTATCATCACCAACTCTCAATGTTAACTTTCCGCCATCCATGTCAATAAGAGCCTTGGAAGTGCGTAAGAACAGCCTCCCAAGTATCAAAGGAACATCAACATCCTCATCAACATCCAACACTACAAAGTCCACAAGAAATAAGTACTTGTCAACCTTCACAAGTATTTCTTTGATGATTCCCCTCGGATGTCTAACCGTTCGGTCCGCCAGTTAAAGTGTCATCCGAGTGGGCCTAGGCTCTCCTAAGCCTAGCTTTTGGAAGAATGTGTAAGGCATAACGTTAATATTAGCCCTTAAGTCCCCCAATGCCTTCTCTTCACCCAAATTACCAATGTTGCATGTAAATAAAGCTTCCAGGGTCCTTCTTCATGTTCGGCATATTCTTTTGCAACACCGCTGAACATGAAGCATCTAGAATCACAGATGTACTCTCTTCCAACTTCCTCTTGTTGGTGAAGAGGTCCTTTAAAAACTTTGCATAACGAGGCATTTGAGACAATGCCTCCACAAATGGAATGTTGATGTGCAACTGCTTGAATAGACCCAAGAACTTCTCGTATTGCTCATCATTTTGGTCGTTCTTTAATCTCAAAGAATAATGGATTCTTGGCTTGTAGGGTGGGGTTGCCACCTCCTTTCCTTTGTGATAAGTGCTTGTGCGATACGAATGAGAAGCGTTCATTCCTTATGTTGAGCATTACTTTTCTCGGGTTTTTACACTAATATGTGTGTTTTTATGTTACTTTTATGCAGGTAGGGTTGTGAGGCCGAGTATGAAGAAAATAGGCCAATGTGGATCACAATGCACCGATTTTGGAGGAAATCTTGCTAAGGTTCAAACGCGAAGACATAGGTCAGGTGTGAGATGCTAGAGTGTGTGTGCCAACCTCCTCGTATTCGAGTGGGCACATCCATTTGGAGGGGCACAAAGGCAGTCACATTCGAGCATTCTGACTTATGCACATAGAACAAGAGCTCCACCAACATGTACACCATTGAAGAAGCAAGTGTTCCACGATGTGAACGTGTGCCCGTTGCGTTACCTCGATGAAAGTATGGAATTTGGAAGTTATTCAGGTCGAATACTGCAGCAGAGCACTGTAGCAACACTGAAGCATATATTGTAACAGCACTGCTCACAGCCGGCCGAGAAACCAGAGAAACAGAAAATCCACACGGGCGTGTGGAAATTATCCACGGCCATGTGGAAATTCCGCACGGGCGCGTGGAGCATCCACGCCCGTGTAGTCGCCCGATTCCAGCCCTATTTAAAGCCGATTTAGCCCGGATTTTGTTATTCTTTTCTCCATCTTTTCCCCAACTTGAGAGAGGGCTTCGGCTAGGGTTTCGAGGGATATTGGCCAAGGTTTTGGAGAGGTTCTACGGCTCTGACATTGTCATTCCTTAGGAAGAAGGTTGGTAGGGGAGCTTCCGTCGAGGCGTATCCTATACCGGATGAGGGAATCCTTGGACGACGAGTAGAGGACTTTCCATAAGACCATCGACACGACTATCGAGGGAGTTTCTTTATGGATTCATTGCTTTAAAATTCTATTTCATTGATTGTACTTAGCTCCATGGAGAGCTAAACCCCTAGTGGGTACTCGGATATTGTGAACCCTAGGATGTATTTGTTTCTTTGAACCTCTTTTTTATGCTTTCAATAAATTGATGTTTATTGTGAGTTCCAACCTTGAATGCTTGATTGTATGAACATTTCCCCTAGAGTGACACTAGGGTTGAGAGTTCTTGTTGGTAACCTTATCAGTGAGTGACACACCACGAGCGTTAGACAAAACTAGGTAAGAGAGGGTTGAGAAGGTGAGTCAAGAGGTACAGGAGCGTCCCCTTTCCCCTCCGGCGTGATAGATTCTACCTCCATTCCTCGAGTTCTTTGCGGCCATAATAGAATGAACGGTCTAAGGGATGAACTTCCGCTGGGGCTTAGTTGCGCATGCAACGGAGTGAAGCGTTGAGGTGATCTTAGTATCTAGGGCTCAATTGTGGTTAGGGACCTTTCATCTGAACCAAAGGGTTAGGTGTATAATTAGGAAGAGATTTATCACTTGGAATCCCTAGAGCTCATTGCAACTCTATGCGAGTGCGAGGTGTTGAGATTGTTCGATTTCTCCTCCGGGACATATATAAAGTTAGGCATAGTTGACCTTAGATTTGGGACTATGTAATTAAGGATTTTCACGACTCACCATTGCATTGATTAGGAAGCATAATAGAGGGTTCCTACACTTGAAACAATTATCCTAGGCGGAGCATTATCCGGGTACCCCATCTTTATCGATTGCCTTATCCCCTTCTTTACTTTTGCTCTCTTTCTTGTTCCTTTTATTGTTGAGAATTGAATCATTATTATACTCATTATCATTGATCTTTCACATAGCTAAGAATCGAATTAAGTATTTTTATTCCCTACTCCCTGTGGATTCGATACCCGCTCACCCAGCATTATTACTTTGACAAACCCGTCCACTTACGGGATATACGCAAGGGGACCTTGTCACTTTGTTTCTTTCCTCAATCTCCACGACCTCGAGTACTTCAACATTGGTCTTCTCACTTGGAAGCCTATCCTCAATCTCACAACCACTTCTCAAAGTGATCGCCTTCACATGTTCTCTTGGGTTGTTTTAGTGTACTAGGCAAGCTCCCTTGAGGTCTCTTCGATAATGACTTCGCAATCTGCCCCATTTGATTCTCTAAATTGTGCAATGACGCGGTGTGGTTACCAAATATAGCTTTGACCGACTGAAACCTTGTATCCGGTGATTGGATAAACTTGGTCAAAGCTTTCTATAAACTGGTCATCCAGGTCTCCAAACCTGAAACTCGATTTTCCATATTCGGGGCTTATTGTTATTATTGGAATCCCGGTGGTGCCATGGCCTTTGTTGCCCTTGATTACTCCATAAAAGATTCGGATGGCTCCTAGAACCCGGATTGTAGGTGTTGCTATATGGATTGCCTTGGTTTCTCATTGCATTACCCACAATATCCACTTGTTCTATTAAGGATGTACCACCAATATAAATCGAGCAATCGGATGGAGCATGTCCTCCCCCACACCCAGTGGAACTCATCATAGCCGCCACTCTAGGAGAAGTTAGCATGTCTAACTTCTTGCTCAATGACTCAACCTGGGCCGCCAATCAGGTAACTGCATCAATCTCATGAAGTCCGGCTATCTTCTTTCTGTCCCTTGTGTTACACTGATAACTATTCATAGCCATTTCTTCAATGGGATGTCGGGTCTCGTCTGTGGTCTTGCTTCCTAAGGTACCTCCTCCTGCAGCATCAAGTAACTGCTTTATGCTTGAGTTCAAACCATTATAGAAAGTCTGAATTATCATCCACTCGAAAAACCCATGTTGAGGACATTTCCTCAAGAGCTCCTTGAACCTATCCCATGTCTCAAATAGAGACTCCAATTCTGTTTGCACAAAAGATGATATTTCATTCCTAAGCTTTGTAGATTTTTCAGGAGGGAAATATCGAGCAAGAAAAGCTTCTACCATCTCCTCCCAAGTAGTGATCGATGCTCTAGGTAATAAATGTAGCTATTGCTTTGCTCTCCCTTTCAAATAAAATGGGAAGGCTCACAACTTGATAGCATCATCCATAATATCATTAATCTTTAGCATGTCGCACACTTCCAAGAAGTTCTCAATGTGATTATTTGGATCCTCATCGGCCAAACTATTAAATTGTGCTGACTGCTATAACATCTGAATGAAGCCTAGCTTGAGCTCAAAATTTTGAGCCATGATCGGTGGCCGCACAATACTAAATTGCATGCCAAGAATTGCAGGTCTGGCATAATCTGATTGTGTCATCTGCTGCTCATTCTGTTCTGGCATGTTATCAGACCCTTCACCTTCTATTTCAGCTTGATTTGACTATTCTTACACATGTTCTTTTCCCATTCTATAAATTCTTCATTCAATGTCCAGATTTCCTTCAACCAATGTCAAAGGATTTCCTCGGGTCATAACCTAGAACTGTAACCAAAGAAAAGAAAACAAATCAGAACGATGGAAGAATAAGAAAGTGTGAAATAGAATAAGTGATGAATAGCTAAAATAGTAAAGTGGAAAGTGTTTCCAAAACGCCTATTCCCCAGCAACAGCGCCAAAAACTTCAAATGCCCTTTTCCGTGTGAACTGAAAGTGCACAGGTTTGTCGAAGTAATAATACCATGGTGAGTGGGTAGTCATATCCACAGGTAATAGTGATCAGAAACACAAAGATTGATATTTAACTAGAATGAAGATGAATCGATAGTGGTGTGAACAAAATCAATGAAAATAGAAATAAGGAAAGAAGAAGGAGATGCAAATAAAAAATAGGAGAGACAATCGACAGAAATTGGGGCACCCAGATATTGCTCACCCTAGGACTATTGTTTTAAGTGCAAGATCAACCATTATGTATCTCAACTGATGCTTAATGAGTCATAAAAATCGTAAAACACATGGTCTTAAACCGAAGGACAATAGTGACTAACCCCGCATTATATCCCGATGGAGAAATAGCTCTGTTTCGACCCCTTAAACTGTATAAGGTTGCTTGAATCTCTAGGAAGTCCAAGTGATAAATCATATTCCCTAATATAGATATAACCCTTTGGTCCAGGAGAAAGACACCTAGTCACAATTAAGCCCCAAAAACTAAGGATTACTTCAATGCTTCACTCTGTTCCTTGCGCAACTAAGCCCCAACGGAGTTCTTTTGTTAGCACTTCACTCTATTCTGTCCGCAAAGAACTCTTGGAACGTAAAGGTAGGATAAATCACACTGGAGGGGAAAAGTGATGTTCCGCTATCTCTGACTCACCCTCTCAACACTCTCCAATCTAGCATTGTCTAACCCTCATGTTGTGTCACTCATCCACAAAGGTTACGAAGATGGATTCTCAACCCTAGTGTCACTCTAAGGGAAAATCAGCTCAACAAGCATTTAAGATTGAAACTCAATTGAAACATCTATTAAAGAAAGCATAATAAAAGGACAAAAAAATAATATCATCCTAGGGTTTACAAGTCCAAGTACCTACTAGGGGTTTAGCTCTCTATAGAGCAAAATATAATCAATAATGTAATTGAGAATAAAGATATGCAATCCATGAATAAAACCCCCTTGGTGTCCGTGTCGACTATCTTGTGGAGTAGCCACGTCTTCTCCAAAGGTTCTCTCGTCAAGCCTAGGGTACACCTCTCCGAATCGATTCTGACAAAAGCTCCCCAAATAACTATCTTCTGAAGGAACGCGGTGTTAAATGCCATAGAACCACTCTAAAAACCTAGCCAACGCATCTCCAAACCCTAGCCGCGAGCGCCTCCAATGATGGTGAAGAGATGGGAAAAAGATTTCCAAAACGGGTTGAAGTCACGACTTAAATAGGCTGGAATCGGGCATCCACACGGGCGTGTGGAATTTCCACACGCCCGTGTGAATATGCAAGAATCAATTTTTCAGCGGCCTACGAACAGTAACTGATACATTAATTTGCTACAATGATTTGCTACAGTAACCTGCTACATTACCTCCTCAAAATATTTCCGAATCCATACTTTCATCGAGGCCACATGAATGGACACACATCCATATGGTAGATCACGTTGCATCTTCAATAAAATCACATTTGACGATAATCTTGCTAGTATTGCACAAGTCAGAACACATGAGTGTGACTGCTTTTATGCCTCTCTAATTTGCATATTCACTCGAGTACAATGGAGATTGGCACTCACTCATATGTCTTTGAGCACAACTTGTGTCTTTACGTTTATTCACTCTAAGATTTCATCAACAAAGTGCATTTATGATCTACTTTGGCTTCTTTCTTCCATACTTGTCTCCACAACCCTACATGCACAAAAAAAACACGAATACACATGTATAAGCGATAAAATCTGATAAAAGTAATGCTTATTGTATGAAAAGAATACTTCATCTTACTAATACACAAGCACTTATCAGAACTAATGAGGATTTTAGGGCAATTCTTGGTTTTTCTTTTGGGAGTTTCTTAGAGGTGAAGTTAGGGAAGATAGGAGCCAGATCTCTATAACACAAAGGGTGACTTGAAGGGAGATTTGGATCTATAATCAAGGGGTTTGGAGATCATTATCGTCAATCTCACCTTGGCGGCGTGCACGAAAGCTTACCTAGGGCTTCTCCAGCTATTGTTCATGGGCACGATTGATTAGTGCTTGTGTATAAGTAATACGAAGTATACTTTTCTTACATTGAACATCACTTTTATCAGATTTTATAGCTCAGTCGTGTGTATTTGTGTTCTTTTGTGCATTTAGGGTTGTGGAGACAAGTTTGGAAGAAAGAAAGTAAAAGGAGATTGTGGACACGATTGTTGATGGAATTCTTGTATCGAATAAGGGTCAAGGCACAAGTTATGATCATAGACATGTGGGTGTGTGCCAACCTCCAAAATGCTCAAGTGAATATACAAATTGAAGCGGCACAAAGGCAGTCACACTCATGCAACTTGTGTATATTTCCAAGAGCTTCGTCAATGTGGTTTAATGGAAGACGCGACATGATCTACCACAAGGACGCATGCCTATTCATGCGGGCTCGATGAAGAAAATGAATTTGGGAGTATTTTTACGAAGTACTCTAGCAGTTACTGTTTATAGCGTGCAGGAACAAAATCTGAAAATCCACACGGCCGTGTGGAAATTCCACACGCCCGTGTGGATGCCCGATTTTAGCACTATAAATACCGATTTAAGATTTTTATTTGGGGATCTTCTTCCTATTTTTACCTATCTTTTGGGGGAGAGTGCGACTAGGGTTTGGAGAGCCTTTTGCGTGGTTTTAGGAGCGGGTTTATGGCATTTGGCATCAATTCCCTTTGGAGGAGAGCTATTGGGTGAGCTTTTGTCGGTATCGATTCGGCGAGGTGTGCCCTAGGCTTGACAAAGGAGTCCTTGGAGAAGATGAGGTGCCTCTTTAATACCATTGACACGAACAACAAGGTGGTATTCTCTATGGATTGCTTGCATTTATCTTTAGTTTTATCTTCGACTTTGCATTACTCCATGGAGGGCTAAACCCCTAGTGGGTGCTTGGACTTGTAAACCCTAGGATGATTTTGTTTCATTGATTTCTATTATGTTTCCTTTAATTGATGTTTTAATTGAATTTCAATCTTGTGTGCTTGTTGATTTGATTTTCCCTTAGAGTGACACTAGGGTTGAGAATTTATCTAGGTAACCCTTTGAAGGGGTGACAACTTCATTAGGATTAGACTTAGTGAAATTAAAGAGAGTTGAGAGGGTGAGTCGAGAGGTAGTGGAACGTCCCCTTTCCCTTTCGACGTGATTTGTCCTACCTCCACGTTCCAAGAGTTCTCTGCGGTCACTATAGAGTGAAGTGCTATAAGACAAACTCCACTAGGGCTTAGTTGCGCGATAACAGAGTGAAGTGTTGAAGTAATCCTTAGTACTGGGGCTTAATCATAACTAGGGGTCTTTCGCCTGGAGCGAAGGGTTATATCTACATTAGGGAATAGGGTTTTTCACTTGGAGTCCCTAGAGCCTCAAGCAGTCCCACACAGTGTGAGGTGTTGAGAGTATCCCTTTCCGCCGGGGCATAGTGTAAAAGGCTAGTCACGGTTGACCTCAGGGTTGGGACAGTGTGTTTTTGGATTTTCGTAACTCATTAAACTTCAATTAGGAGGCATAATATTAGTCTTGCACTTGAAACAATAGTCCTAGGGTGAGCATTGTCCGAGCACCCCATTTTACCATCGATTACATTTCCTTACTCCTCCTGCTTTCTCTTTTCTCTCTTTTACTTTCATTTGCATTGATATTTTGAAGCATCACACATTGGTTTCACTCTAGCTAAATAGTAATACTTTGTGTTTCTAAACAACTATTCCCTGTGGATTCGACCCCCCACTCACCGGGGTATTTTATTACTTCGACGACCCATGCACTTGCGGTACACACATGCAAGGGGTGCGCCAATGATTAAGAAAGAGGTTTTCATGGCTTTCATGTTTTCTCTTATTATTTGTATTTTGGATGTTTGCCCTCCATTAATGGAGGGCTAATTTGTAGATGTTTGGGCATATAGTTAAAGTCTAGGGTTTATATTTTGACATTAGTTGTTGGATATTTGATGCTTTAATTGTTTTCTTAATTACAATCATTTATATTTGAATCTAATTACGTGTTTGAATGCTTAGTTGCTAACGAGGCGAAAGTCCTAGCTATCATGTTTGATGTATTACGTGATGAGTAGAAATACCCACCTACAATAGACATGCCGTGATTAAAGGAAATTGTGAGTAAGCCTACGTATAGGGTACTTCGGAGACTCCGTCTCCCTTAGTTCTACTGAGTGAGTTTTTGGAAATCTCCGTACCTTTTGCAATCATGTGGAGTGGATTTTAGGAAAAATCGTATTTCTACTTAGTATTCAGATTAGGGGTAATCTCTCTCTTCGGGGGAGATTATCTATTTAAGATATTATTACTAGCTCACAGTGAGGTTTCATAGAGTGTTAATGCGATTGTGTGGATGCCTATATCAACTCCACACCTATTCAGTTACTTTTCACTTGAGAAATCAGGATTTAGTATTATTCTGAAAATCTCTCATTTAAAATAGGATTGCATGTATAATCAACCTCTATCCTGCACTTCATAACACAAGAGGGATGCTATACCTGAACATTGCTTTCTTTCTTGACTTCTCTCTTACTATTTTCCTCATTTTCTTGTCTTTGTCTACTTTTGTTCACATAGACAACATTTAATCACTTATGCTAATTTTCAGAATTAGAGTTTCTACTAGTACTCACTTTCTACCATGTGGACCAATAGTCTGCTTTACGCACACTATTATTACGTGATCGGTACTTATACTTGTGTCCCTATCACATCCTTCCAGTCAACTACTTAGGAGTTTCCATTTTTAGTAAGAAGGCCAGGCATCAGGACTATAGGGATCATATCTCTAGAGTTAGAAGGAGAGACTCTCCCTAGAAACCGAAATTTCTTTTAATGGGAGGCAGACTCACCCTAGTTAACTCAATTATGACCTTACTTCTAATATATTGGATATCCATCTTTAGACTACTCATCTTTATTAGGAAATCCATGGATCAAATTAGAAAGTATTTTTTATGGTGAGGCATTAACATTGTCAATCTAAAGCCTAGACCTTTTAAGTGGGAATAACTCTATAGACCTCAGAAGCAAGAAGCTTAAGATTCTCAACCTAAAAGATTTTAATACTGCTTTCCTTGAGAAGTGGTGGTGGAAGATTTTGACTAGTAACCCTTGGTGTGAACTTCAAATAATCCAATTTAACTATGTCCAAGAAACTCTACAATTGTATCAATAAAAATGAAAATATTTCTTTTGGCAAGGTATTCTTTTCTCTAGGAACATATTCAAAACATGAATTCATGCAATTATTAGAGATGGCATTTCTACTCTATTCAACATAACAACTAGTACCCACGGCAACTGCCAAAGAACCTATAGCAAGAAAAGTATTCACAATCTTCTTATCCTCAGCGTCTATCAAAAGCCCCATTCTACTGTTTTTGGCATTAAATAACATAGAGGTGTTAGGATTATGCCCTTCAGTACCAATGAGGATACTTGTATTAGAGGATTTCATTTGGTATTGTAAATTTATATTATTAATAATAGACATTTATTTCTTATGTTCATATAAATGTTGTGATGGCATCTTAATGAGGTTTTAACATTTTAGTCTTTGTGTATCAAGTTAAATCTTCTCATCTTTATAGGATAAAGAGGAGGGCATAGAAGGGTTTAGTACTTATACTCTTAAATAATTCTCATATTAGAGAATTTTTAATTGGTGTTAAAGATTCATAAGGATTTGTATGACATATTTTTTTACAAAGAGTGCTAGTTGAACACTATAGGATAGTGGGAGTATATGTCATAAATACATTGATGGCAATGGTGTATTCGAACATGACTCACAACAATCTAATCACATGAGTTTTACTCTTTGACCGTCAATTATTGGAATTGTTGGTTATGATCATATGAGTGGATCTTAGACCTAAGGCACCATGGCCACAATGTGCTTATGACATCTAGTATGTTACTAGAGTAGTTAGCTTGGTTTACCTTTTGATAGGACCAGCCTCAAAGTGCGGCTAAAGCTGGCAAGTAGCTGCTGTGAGTTATCCCCAAGAAGGAATTTGTTCTTTCAGAAGTAAATGAGTTACTATCCTATGCGATCATAAGTAAATAAGATTAGAAGACCTTAGCCAAGATAGTCAAACTAATCATGTGGGGAAAAAAGGGTAATTTGGCAATCTTACCTTACTATGGTTATTTACATATGATGGATTTTAGTGAATTTGGCGATTACCATGGCTCACACTTGGTTGGGATACAAGCACAAAAGATTTATACACATATGGTAATTATAATTTAAATGGTTCGTAATGATCTACTCATTCATGTTCGATTGACATATGATGTGGGGCAACGGGTTGACTAAGTGTCACCCACGTCCTTTGGTATGTTCCCATTACCAATTAAAATGAACCTAGAGAGTCATGCTTAAAGGAATTAAGAATCTGTTCGTTTTGAGTGAAACGGTAAAATTGTTAATTTATAATTTTACTTCATAGGATGAAAAAAAAAATTATAAATTTATTTAGGGGTTTGTATTAAGTTTAAATTTTGATTAAAGTTTGATGGATTCAAATAATTAATCAAACTTATAAGAACTTGAAGACAAAATTGGTTTTAGTTGCTTTAGGACTTATACGTTTATTAGGACTTCATAATAAAATAATGTTTATCATGTTTTATGAAATTTTTATAAATATGACTCCTCTATAACCCTTGCATCAATTAATTCTATTCTCTAGTGAGATCTTCCCCAATCTCTTTCTCCCTTTCTAACCCTAGCCGCTATTTGGAGAGGAAGTGGAGGCTGTTGTTTTATTCCACCAAATGATTTAGAGACATGGCACCTTTGTTTGGTGCTAGAAGATCCGGATGATCCAAGGAACAAATTTAGTACATCAAAGGAATAGATTTGGACCATCTAAAGGTATTTAAAAATCTTTATTTAATTAGAATAATTCAGTTACTGTTCTTATGAAGTCAATAAGTTGATATTGTTTTTGCTTCCGCATGTTTTCGATTATTTTGTACAATTTTGTGATATTTCCTAATAAGAGGTTTATTCTTTTTTGGATGAGTTAGGCAATTGTGTCATGTTCCTTAGTTCACCAAGATAGGATTATGGAATTTGGAACCTAACACCTAATTTAAAATCCAAGGCAAGTTCCTTCTATGACTTCCTTATATATAGGAGGGCCCAATGCTCAATGACATTGAGATTGTAAACCATCTTCTCATTACCTGTCTCTTTGCACAGTCCATTATTTGGCATCACTTTAATCAAATCCTTAAGCAATATCAAGCTCTACAGTCCTTAGAGGATCTGTGGGATAATTGGCTTCGAAAACTGAATTCTTTGAACTGAGCCACCTAGAAACTCTTAGCAAAAGAAATTACTTAGAACATCTATCTTGTGAGAAATGACAGTATTTTTAATTTTCAAATTTCATAACATGCTTGTGTTATTGGCAAAATTGGTCACTTGTTTCTCTTTTGGGTGTTTGTAGCTCCTACATCTAAGAGACTGAAGATGGAAAACTCATTTGAGGTAGTAAAGAGGAGCATAAGTTCTCAGCATCTTCCATATCTGGTGAGCATGAATTTGATGTATAGGTTCCAAACTTGATCTCTAGCATATAGTCTATAATGTTATCCCTTACATAGGATGGGGAGCTTCTTCATCCAGGTGTTCTATTATTATTTTTGCTTCACCTGATGTATATTTTCCTAAAATTTTTTCTATGTTGTTTTCTTGTTTTTCCGGTTGCCTTTTTCCATACCCAGTAACTCCTATTTCGAGTTGTTAGGCCCAATTTACCCTTTGGTAAGATCAACCACGAAGTGTGGCTATGTCGAAAAGTAGCAATTGTCAGTAATAACCAAAAATTTGTTCACTTATGAATAAACGAGTTAGTATCTATGCAATCATAATTAGGTAAGATTAGAAGACCCTGGCCAAGGTATGAGGCTGGAAGGGCAGTTTGATAATCCTACTCTATAATGGTTATTTGCGTATGATCGTGTTTAGTGAGTTGGATGATTTCTATGCATGCCACTTGGTTGGAATACAAGAATGAAGTGTTTATATATATATATGGTAATCATAATCGAAAAGGTATAATACCCTAATTGGTTCCTCTACTTTTCTCTCTCTTCCCTTTTGGTCCCTCTACTCAGAAATGCTCCCAACTAGTCCCTCTACTATTGAAAATGGGCCCAATTAGTCGCTCTGTTCTTAGTCTCTTCCCAATTAGCCCCTCTACTCTTGAAAATACAAGGACTAGTTGGATCATTTTCAAGCATAGTGGGACTAAGTAGGCTCATTTTCAAGAGTAGAGGGACTAGTTTGGAGCATTTCTAAGTAAAGAGACCAAAAAAGAAGAGAGAGAAAAATAGAAGGACCAATTTAGGTATTATACCTAATCGGAAATGTTCATAATGATCTATTTATTTGTATTTGATTGGGCTACAACATGGGGCCATGGGCTTGGCTAGGTACCATCTATGTCCTTTGAATCTCATATTTCCAATTGAAACGAACCTAGGGAGTCATGTTTACAGGAATTGAGAATCAATCTCGGTTTGTATGTGGGGGTATAATTGTCAATTTACTATTTTACTTAATAAGATAAAGTGAAATTGTAAATTGGGCTAGGTTTTATCTTATCTTTAAATTTTGAATAAAGTTTGATAAAATGATAATTATGCTTTTTGGGTCATATGTAAATCAAGTGCCTTTATCAATATGGCAAAATGATAATTATGCTTAATGAAGTTTGTATATATAAATATGACTCCTCGCTTACCCCTAGAACTCTCTTTTTGTGAGATTAATGCCTAGATCTTTCTCTTTCTTTCTAACACAAATTATTTAAAATTAGGGTGGTGATCATTAAAGTGATGTCATAATTTTATTTTTGCTTCCACTTATATCTGACTGTGTTGTATACTTTTTACAATATTTTCTAACAAGGATAAACTATCATATCATGCTTTTATCTTTTATTGGGCAAGCTAATAGGATATAATTGTCTTATCATATTAACCCACTTTAACCTATGCGCCAACGGAATATGTGGAAAGAGTTAGGATAGAAATGGGTTGGATAGTATAAAAAATAAAAATAAAATAAAAATTACTTTTTACCCTTTTACTTGGTTTCTCTAGCTCACTCATCTGGGTTTCACCATATTAATCCAAAAAGTCCTTTTATAATATATATATATATATATATATATATATATATAACTATATCATAAAAGATAACTTTTTTTTTATTTACATATAATTCATATTACATCTTGTGTCATTATTTGGTTCACTTCAAATATAAAATAGGATAATAAAATATTATCCGATAGCTTATCTATTGTATATCAAAAATAGGATATGAACTTATTATGCCTATATTTTTTCTAACTTTGTATAATATGAATTGTATATTAATAGATAGAATTACCCTTTATCATATAATTATATGTAGTTTTAAATATAGACTTTTTAAACCTTTTCATTTACAATTTGACTTATTTGTATATTAGTTTCTATTCTAAATTATTAAAACATATATGACCCATAAATAAAGTCCACAAATATATAGATGTTATATCACCAAAAGCAATTTGCAAAAATTATAGGCCCGCCAAAAGTGTAACAATATAGCCCACCAAACAAAAGATAAAAGTAAGATATAATAGCTGATCTTATGCTATATATCCTCCTTATCCCGTTGACCAAATGGCCCTAAGATTATAACATATTAAATTTCTAAAACATATATTATTTATTTTTTATTTAAAATATTATTATTGTTGGGTCATATTTAACATACTTCGGACTAGTTTAAATCGGTAAAAATTTTAAATAGATTTCTCATATATCCTAAATAGTTTTTTATTATTAGGTTATTCTATATAATATTATAGTTTTTGTCAATTCAAACTCTTGAGCTGCTCAATTAATTAACAATTCTAATAGTAGATTATCCTTAAGTTAAACTGTGCCTCAAAATTTATTTTTCTGATTTGCGTAAAAAAATATTGATTAAAAAATAAATATCATAGATGGCATATATAATCATTATATAAATTATTTAAATGTAAGAGTTAGTTTATTAGCTACACTCAAGATATTTTTAAGAATTTCATCCCTGCTTTTTTTTTTTCTTTATAAAAATAGATAAACCATGAAAAATATATTAAAAATGAAAGTTATAGAAATAGTACCATATATATAACAAATAAATAGGGGCATAAGCATTAAGTTATGGTTAAATGACCTAACATATGAAGAAAGCTGAAAAAACTGAGATAAAAGTCAAGAGGGTTCAAAAGGGAAGGAAATTACAGCCAGTAGGGATAATCTATTTGTGGTTCCATTGTTGATCCTACAAGCTAGGAGTCTTTAGCTTGATTCACAATTGGTAGAAAGGTAGCACCTGCGTGAGAAGTGGTGCACAAAAAAACTATACTCCTTTTTATAGTTGTCATTAAGTCCTTCAAATTTGGTCTTTTCAACTCTTGGGTCGCAAATGACTCTAAGGGTTGTTTGGTTAGCTGTAAGTAGATGTAAGTGATTTTACATGTAAGTGAGTGTTTGGTTTGCTGTGAAATCAGATTCACATGTGAAAAGTTTTACATGAGAGGCATGTTTTACAGCATTTCCACTTACAGCTAAATCAGCTGTAAGTGAAAATATTGTAAAACATAACCCTTATAATCACCACTCCCACCTTCCACATCTCCACCTCGGAAATTAAAACCTAACTCGACCTCGCTACCGCCATCGCAGCACACTACCTTTTCCCCTCTATTCTTGGTCCCTATAACTACATCGTCGACTCTGCCGCCATTCCATCAGCTCCTCCGGCTCCACCTTTGGCCTTGTCATCCCCAACCCTTACGCCGAATGGCGCCGATCCATGGAAGAGATGGTCGCCGCCCTAGGGTTAGGCCTCACCAGCCGCGCCAAGCTCCACAAGATCCTACTCAGCTACCTCATCCTCAACCGCTGCCATGCTCACAAGTACATCGCCGGCGTCTTCGCTGACTCCTCGTTGGCTTCACCGTCGCCTTCCGATCCAAACTTGATAAGAGGTTTTTTTTGGTTTAATATTAAAATGGTTATATAATGTTGTATAATGTTTTAAGTTTTTCTTAATTTTGCTAGATTAAGTATGGGAATTTCGAGTGTTATTTCTTCTTCTTTGATGGATGTTTTTTTTTTGGTGTCAATGCTAATGCACTTGAAATGTTTGATGGAATGTCTATTTGAGAATCCAAATATTTGTTTTTGATTGTATGTTTTCACATTCCATGCCTGTTGTTGTTTCTTGATTCCATGTCTTGAATGTTAATGCACTTAAGGTGTTTGATGAAATGCCTGTTGAGCAATATTGTTAGTGAATTTCTTATTTTGAGGTTTGATGGGTGCATAGTGAGTGATCTCTTTGAGAAGATCAAATTTTTGTTTTTAATTTATGTCTACTTTTGAATGACATTGTTGATCTTTGCAGGATCCTTGTTGTTTTATGCTAAATTCCTTTATATTATAAGTTTTTTAGATTAGTATTAACCTTAAATAATGAGTGTTAAAGTAATTAGTAATTTTTTGAATAAAATTGAAGCATTGTACATAATTAAAATATTTTATAAATAATATTAATTAACTAGTGTTAACAATATGTAAAAGGGATAATCTTACCATTTCACTTACATGATAATTATATCCCTCAACTTACATCAAACCAAACAACCAAAAAGAAAATACAGCATTTCAAGTTACAGCAAACCAAACAGCTATGTTGTAAGTTAAAATACAGTATTTACACTTACATTGTAACTTCACTGACATATAATTTTACTTATAGCTAACCAAACAACCCCTAAGAGAAATATTTGATTTTAACTTTGAATAGAATATAATAGTAGAGAGGTGGTAATGTTTAAATATTCAGTTGCTTCCCTTCAATCAAATATTCAAGAATATTCTTTAAGTGAGAATCTTCCAAGCAATCTTTGAATCAGGGTAGTAGACAATCCCGTTAGGATGTCCAAACTTTATTTAAGAAGTATGGGATCCTAAATAGACCAATGATATGCTCATTGTGACTCTAAATTCGAATGACATAATTATTGGTAGATAAAAGGTACACATACACAGGTGGTTGTAGGTAGTTTGTAACAACCTTCCCTAGCTAAGTTATCAAGTGTGAGAATGAGGACAAACCACTCTTCCAACAATTGCTTTTTTTGTGGTGAACTCAACCTGCTATCATTCAAAAAGCAATAAAAGGAATTGACTAAAATGGACTCATTACTTTAAACTCTAGACTTTGAGATTGCCTGAATGTTGAGGACTTTAGAGTAGGGGCAAGGGGATCATTAAGTAATGAGTGCACATCATTCATGTATTTTATACCAATTTGTACACTCATTCAACATGTATTAAGATTATATTGTGGAATTTGATGCAAAATCTAGCGTGTTTCACATGTACAGGCTTAGGGCAGGATTTCAAGATGAGAGAGAGAGAGAGAGAGAGAGAGAGAGAGAGAGAGCCGAAAGAAGCATTTTAGACCTCAAACGATGAACTTGGAGCTCTCTTGGCATCTTAAAATAAGGACAAGGTAAACTGGGTGGCTTATGGACAGCTTACGATCTTCCTTACGGTCGTAAGTCAATTCCAGAAGACCTTACGGGCATACTTATGCGTGTAAGAGAGATTTAGACCCAATTCAGAGGACCTTACGGGCAAGGCTTACGCCAGTAAGGATGCCTGTAAGGGCCATCTAGAGGAGCTTACCATCATACTATACCCTCGTGAGGGCGGTCACAAGGAGCAGGACAAGTGAATCTTACGGTCCAGTGTTTATGGCCGTAAGATGGACCGCAACACAAATAGAAGACCTTACGGAGGGGGCTTATGGTTGTAAGCGTTCTCGTAAAGCTCGCGACCATCTTCTCCAGCTCCCTTACGACCTAGCCCTTACGCCCATAAGCAGTCGGGTATAAATAGAACTTATACGGATTTTAAGGGCATTTTCTATTTCTATTTTTTGAGGGAAGATTCTTGGAGGTGAGGTTGAGAAATAATAGAGACGAATCTCCAGCACCTAAGGAGCGATTTGGAGAGGGATTCGGATCTACAATTAAAGGATTGAAAATCTTAGTCGTTAAGCTCATCTTGGCGGCGTGTGTGGAAACTTCTCCGGCTATTCTTCATCCCAGGGATTCAAAATGGGGTTTTCATGGCTTTCATGTTTTTCTCTATTATTTGTATCTTGAATGTTTGCCCTCCATTAATGAAAGGCTAATTTTTAGATGTTTGGGCAAGTTGAACTGTAGGGTTTATATTCTTGATTTTGGTTGTTGGATCTTTGATGCTTTAATTGATTTCTTATTTGCAATCATATCTATTTATGTCTAATTGTGTGATTGAATGCTTGAGTGCTAACGACCCAAAAGCCCTACCTATCATTTTTGGTATTACTACGTAATGAGAAGAAATTCCCACCTAGCATAGACTTGCCGCAACTCGAGAGGATAGTGGGTACACCTCTGGTTAGGGTATCTAGGAAACTTTGTCTCCCACAGTCCTTCTGAGTGGATTGATAATAGTTTCCATATTCTTTGCAATCATGTGAAGTGAATTTTAGGAGAATTCGCATTTCTGCTCTATATTCGGATTAGGGGAAATCTCTCTCTTTGGAGAGAGATTTTCCACTTAAACGATTATCATTAGTCCACAATATATAAGATTTCAAAGAGTGTTAATGCAATTATGTGGATGTCTATATCAGCTCTGCACCTATTCAGTTACACTTCACCTGAGAAATCAGGATTTTGTATATTTCTGGAAACCTTTGGGTTCAAATTGAATTGCATGTTTAGACAACAATTGTTTTGTACCTCATAACCCTAGAGGGATGCTATGCCCGGATATCATTTTCTTCCTTGACTTTTCTACTATTTTCTCTTATTTCCTTGTTTTCATTTGCTTTTGTTCACACACACACCAGTCAATCCTTTAGGTTATTTTTAAGGTTTAGAGTCATTACTAGTATTACTTTCTTCCTTGTGAACAGATACTTTGCTTTACACACACTTTATTACGACTTTATTACGCGATCGGCACGTACACTTGCCTCCCTGTCATTAAGAATTTCCAAATAAAATGGGGAGGGGTAGTGGGATCATTTAGGAATACATGGACTAAGGCCAAAAAGATTAGAGAACCGCCAAACAGTGCCAACCACATCTCCTTGGGGTTTTTTTTGCTGTTAAACCATCTATCATGCAGAAAAATGTGCAATACTGGAGGGCTTGGAGTTTTTGTTACATGCATGGCAGTGATGGCAGTATGGCTACCCCCAATGTGTATAACTATAAATTGTCTATATACTTATTAAAATCTTCAAAATTTTGCTTATATCCTCATCCCTATCAAACATTAATATTTTTGAGATTAAAATTGGCATGAAATCAATAAACATTTTAAAATTTTTAATTATAAATCATAAGATTTAATTTTAATAACATAGTGATTAAGAAGTAAATTGTGGTGTTTCCAATGCATGCCAACTATTATTTTTGCATTTCATGACACGAAAAACAAAGCAGTAGAATTATTTTTTCAATTTCCCACCAAAAATAATTGGCAAATTGTATTTAAATTTTCTTTCAAAAACTTTGTCATGCACTAGAATTAATAGTTTTTTTTTTTAAAACCGTTATTTGGTTTTAAACGTTTTATTTAAATTTAAAAAATTTCAATGTAGAACGCACATCACTGAAAATATATTACAGCTTGCTTGAAATACCTTTGGGTAATGAAATCAGAAATAATATTCTGCTAAACCAAATCTTACGGGAAAAGTTCTTTCTATTTTGGCCGCTGTAGTATCACAATTTTAGGCTTTGGAAAGATAAAGAGTCAAATAGGTTGTACATTCAGAGTAAAGAACAAATTACACTGCTTCAATTCTATGAAAAACAATGCAGTAAAAGGAGATAATCAACTTCAATTGAAAGAAGAGAAAAGTCATATAACTCGAATTAATTGGTCAGATGGAAAAAGCATAGGCATACCATTAGAAACAAATGCTGATTTCAAAAATATAGTGATAAGAAGAATTTCAATTATGATGTTACCTATGAGAATCATCAAAACCATTAACAGTAGAGTATCAGTGAAACTATTTGATGCCAATGGGAAATGAAGTCTTGAGTTCATATCAGTGTATCACGAGACAGATTAAATGTTCGTATCAGTCAAACCATTGTTTGAGCACAAACACTTGCAGAACAATATGAAATGAGGAAACTAATTTTCTTTTGTTAACGAATGCCGACTGCCATCTTCTTTAAAACTCCCACAGGTTCTCCCTCCTTACTGCTTCCGCTTCTTCTGGGGTGAAGTCATTCTGGATGTTGAAAATTTCCCGGATTTCATCAGCAGTGAGCCCCTTGATCAATTGTGCAACCTTTTTGCAGCAAAGGCGCAGGAGACTATTGATAGTGAGAGCGAGAGCAGCCTGAATGCATAATGAATATTATTAGCTGAAAGCTGAGCAAAACTGTCTAAAAGATGAAATGTCTTGTTCTGTTGATCCAGATTACAACTATGAAATCAATATAAACAAGGCCTGACTAAGAAGAACATGTTTATTATCTTAACTGCTAATTAAACATTAAAAAGAAGATTGCTCACTTTGGAGGGCCAAGTCTAAATTGGTCTTCACTAATCACAGGGTGAAATTTTTCATATCAGTTATAGCCTTGAAGGAATAGTAGCAAGTGATAGCAACAGTTAGAAGGGATGAATTGATCTAGAAGAATTCTAGTGATAAATAAATTAAAAACACACACTCACACACACACACACACACACTCACACTCACACGCACACACCTAGCAATATGAATGCTGTACTTGAAACTATATGGAGAAAATCTGGATGCATGGCTGATTTGATCAGCCAAATCTTTGAAGTCCTAATTTCTAAAATTATATAGTCAGGCCTTGAATGAGAAAGAGTTTCCTACAAAGAAATCCGACATATACAATAAAAGAATTTATGATAGCCTATTAGTGGCAGCAAAGAAAGAAAGAAAGAAAGTACTTTAATAAAATTAAATTGCAACATACAATGAGAGTGCAATAACAATTTCTGAAATTTATTTGAAAATGACTAGAATTTCACAGCAAAATTTGCCTTCAAGGGAGACCAAAACAAAATAAACAGTATAGACATGCAGCAATGAGAAAGTATTATGGCCTCATAATGGTAGGAAAAAGAAAAGCAAGGCAGCATAATACCAATCCAACATCATGAGTCACTAATATAATTTGAAAACTATTTTGCATGCCACCTGAACAAAAATTTCAGAGTGAGATTTCCATCTGCTGCAGAAGTGTCAAAATAATAGCTGTATTTGAAATCATTCATCTATTGTTTCTTGCTTCCATGTTCAACAAATATATTATCTTATAGTTCCATATGAAATTTTATATCATTGAAATATGCTGGAACGTTAACATTAATGGATGAGAAAACAAAATTAGGAATGAATCCAGTCAACGAAAGGGCATCACTAGTCAATTAGCCTCGAATATTATTCAAAATAGGAAATCTGTCACTGGATAGATATCCTTTACTTTTATAAAAGTCACCAAAAGCCATTCAACTTTCATATTATGCAACAGGCCCAATTCATTTTTCAATTACACACACTCTAAAGTAACAAATAAATAAATAAATAAAACTTAAGAAATGCAATCATGACCAAGATTTAACAAAGAAATTGAAATATCTGATAATTCAGGGGCAACAATGGAATACCAAAGAACAAGCTCGGAGGTGTAGACAGTCCTCGGATGTATATATACTACTACTAACATTATAAAAAACAATATCAGCATCTACACTAGAAGACCACACAAGATTCATCCAAGCAACTTCTAAATTCATCACAAAGAATTAACAAGTAAACAAGCTGATGATTCTTAGACGATCAATCCATACATTGATCTGACATTTAATATCATCATCATCATCTTACCCAACATACAACACAAGATTCACCCAAGAAACTTCAAAATTCATCACATGAAAAACAAGAAAACATGCTGATGATACTTAGACGATTAATCCATACATTCTTCTAACATTTAATATCATCACCATCTTACCCAAAAAACAACACAATATTGACCAAAGAAACTTCAAAATTCATCACATGAAAAACAAGAAAATATGCTGATGATTCTTAGACGATCAATATTCCATACATTGATCTAACATTTAACATCGGCATCATCTACTCCAAAAAACAACACAAGATTCAGCCAAGAAAGCTCCAAATTCATCACAAGAATAACAAGAAAACAAGTAAATCTATTAAACAAACTAGTAGAAACAGATAACATCTCGCTCACCATGATAAAATCGTAGAGAATGTGGTTCTCCACATTAACGAACTCAGCATCCCAGCAGTCGAGCTCAACATGGTCGGCGGTTTCAGCATGCTTCTTACAGTAGTCCATTACCTTGGCGAGAATGGAGCCCTTGACATCAGAAATCGTGACCCCATTCTCTCTGGCATCGGAGAACATCATTAATCCCCGGATGAACGCTGACTGCTCCGCCGTGTGCTCCTCCACTTCATACTCCATTCCGTCAGAGCTTCGAAGCTTGATCATCACCTTCATCGCCTGCTCCATTGTTCACTCGAGATCGAGAGAGAGAGAGAGAGAGAGAGAGAGAGAGAGAGAGAATGAAATGAAATGAGGTGGTTGCTAGAGAAGGGATTATATAGTGGAAGGTTGGACTCTGATTCTCTGAAAAGAGCGGGCAAATGGAATATTCACTTCTTTTTTTTTTATGATTTACGTAGAAAATAATTAAAAAAAATTATAAATAATATTTGATAGGTTGAAATATATTACTTGATTAGCTAAAATAAAAATATAATTAAGACTTCCATGACGTCTTCTAGTGCATCTCAAAATAAAAATATATTTTTAAAATTATATATTGATACAAATTTTTAAATTTCAAATTTAAAGTTTTGCCTTATTAGCTAATTTAAAAATTGTGGATTTTTTTCTTATGATCTTTATTAATAAATATTATGATAATCAAAGAATCATATAACTTTATTGAAAACCGTACTCGGTTTTTTTAATAGCAAAAACTCACTATCCGACATGTTTAAACCGGATACAAAAACGGTTTAAACCAATATTCGGTCCAAATTTTTATGAAATTTTATTTTATATCTAACAAAATTATAATAAAAAAAATACAACAAAATTCTTATCCGGGGATGAGTTTGAAGTCTTAAAAGAGGAGGGAGTGGATAAAAAATAAAATTTGGATCCTATTTCAAGATGGAATAATAAAAAAAAGGAAAGGGTAAAGTAGAAGTAAAAAATATATATACTTCAAAAAAAATAAATAAATCTAAAAAAAAAAGTTAGAATAAAAAAAATAAAAAAATTATAATTATCAGTATATTCAAAATTTTTCCTATATTAAAATTTTAAAATAAAATAAAAAGGATAATTAAAAAAATAAATAAAGGATAAATCTTAAAAAAATGATAATCTCCCAAATTCAAAAAATTGGAGAGATCGGATTTCTAAATTGAAAAAAAGTAATAAATTAAAAAAAGAAAAAGAAAAAGAAAAAAAATGGAGAGATTGGATTTCTTTAAAAAAAATAATAAACTCGAAAAAGAAAAAGAAAAAGAAAAAGACAAAGAGGGAGAGATTTGATTTTAATTTTTTTTTAAATAAATATAAATCCAGAATTTAAAAAAAAAAATCGGATTATTATAAAAGAATAGTAAATAAATAAATCCGAGAATTATAAAACAAATATATAAATCCGAAGAAAAAAATCGTGAAGTTCGGAAATAATAATAATAATAATAATAATAATAATAATAATAATAATAATAATAAAAGGAAAATATCGATAATGATAAAAAACAAATGTATAATGATAATTTTTTATAAAAATTAAAAACAAAAATCTCGTATTATGAACGAAAGACGCGAACAAAATAATGAAATCAAATCAAAAACTTAAAAAAAACAAAGACACTGGAGAAGAAATAAAGACAAGGACCGACTTTTAGAGATAGACAAAGGCAAAAGATCACCAGAAAGGATGTCCAATGCGGGAATCATAAAAAAACAAAAGAAGAAAAAAAGAGGCAATATATTTTCTTCTATTAAAGTTTATCATGCCTGACTAGATTATGATCATGCGTTAAAATTATATGCATGCCCATGAATTTTATCCTTGATGAAACATGTAAAAAATTAATAAAAGGAAGTGGGGTTGACATTGTGTTGTATGCTCATGCTTATGCTTTATCCAATTAGTTCATGATGCTCATTTCAAAATATACTAGCAGGCTGCCCGGGCTTAAGATGTGGGTATATGTAAATATTAAAATATTTGGTTTTCTAAATATATAATTAATTATTTTTTATAACTTAAATGAATTAAAGATAAATTGGATCTAATAATAATAAAATTTATTATAAATTTTATTTTAAAATAAACACTCATACAAAGTTTTTACATCAGTGGTAGTGATTAAATATTATAATGTTTATCAATAATATAATACAATTACATATGTAAAACTATTTTTGATATTGGTTTTTCCCATTTTTTGTGGTTTATAACTAAAAACACAACTTTTATTTGTCCCTGCAAACAAATGTAATGTATTGTTATTTCGTCATCAATATTAAATAAAATTGGGGAATAATTTGTTCATTAATCTTTTTGGTTACTTACTTGTCCTTAATTATTTTTTAAGCTTATTCAGGGTAAAACTTTAATGAAATTTAATGCTGTAATGTTGAAGTTAAAACATCATCTTCTATTTCTAGTTGTTTAGCACCATAAACCCTATAGTTAAAGGCGATTTCTTGTATTGCTTTCTTTGAGAGGTCTATAGTAATCTCATCTTTCAATGGGGTTATGTTTTTTGATACTTTTGACTTGGAGATTTCTTAAGCAAATGATAATAAGGAAATATATATGCGAGTAAGAATTTCAATTTGTTTTATAAAAAAACAGTTATTTTCATTTCTCAAATGTCGTCCTTAATAGCTAATGAAAGATGTATTCTGTAGATTTATAAAGAAGTGTGATAGAGTATGTATGTAAATTAAAATAGTGAATAAACATAGAACATATGCATTTCGAAGGGGGCAATTATGTTATTTTTGGTAATTTTATGCCATGTTTTTTGCAATAAAAATTTCTTTCCCATTCTTCAAGTGTTTTTAGCCATTCAATATAGCATCAACATCTAGATATGTTGATATTTTCTATTTTAATGGCACATTGAAATTGAGTTTCTTGGAGAAATTTGAAAAAAAAAATGTATATATATATATATATATGTTGTTTGAATTGTAAGATATAAATTTGAGTAAAGATGAATCCATGTATATGTTAATGGTAATATATTGTACCACTATTGTGTGGTAGATGAACATTTTTTTATGGTAGAAATGCATTTGATATTTTTTTAACAAGCATTATAGTATACAACCACTAATTGTCACATTATTGTACTTACATTTTCTCCATCTGAATTTCTTAATTGATTCAATTACATATATCAGGTGAGTATATATGATAGAATATGCTAGTTAATAACCCATTTTGAGAATTAATGCTACTTGTATATATATATATATATATATATATAAGTCTTTGACACTACACCAGTGTGGGTCTTTCCCGGCGTTTTTTTTATGTTTTCCCGGCGTTTATGAACGCCGCTAAAAAACATGGTGGCGTTTTATGAAAACGCCAACCAAACGCCGGGGACTCCAACGTCGTCGAAGTGCCGGCGTTTTCTTATCAAACGCCGTACTATAGGCGGCGTTTATAACAACAAACGCCGCCCATTGTTGCCGGCGTTCTCGATGTAAATGCCGTTAACATGCCGGCGTTTATATCTAAAACGCCGCATGTATTGCCGGCGGCGTTACCTAAAACGCCGGCACATATCATGGCGTTTGCATGTAAAAACGCCAGGGATATGTATAGACTATTTTCTTTTAAACCGATAAGTAGCCGGCGTTTTGTGCTTGTAATGACGGCAAAGTGCCGGCGTTTTATTGTTAAACGCCAGTAATTTAATGGCGTTTTGATTTAAAACGCCGTGAATGCAAAGTAAATTATGTCAAATTAGTATTCGTTACCGGCGTTTGTGAGTAAAACGCCGCGAGTTTTCAATTCTGTTTTGTAGCTTTATTTTGTTTTCCATTTTTCACCTGATTACAAAACCCAACATTCACAATCAATATATTACAAGCATTATTGTCCTGACATTTTCCACCTGAGCAATTTCATTTTTCACCGTTACAATATATAACAAATACAATAAGTAGATATTTTGGGTACATAATGCACTTTATAAATTAGCACCATCATTCAAAATTAATACACCATTGTTTAGCAACCACGACAAACGAAATTTTAACAAACCCTAACACCATCACCATTCAAAGTTCATACATAACCAAAGTTCATACATAACCAAAATTTTAAAAAAACACATGCACACAAAAGAAAACATGTGTTCAACCTTCAATTGGCCAATGCATCACTATGTTCCAGTAGATTGATTCTGCAATAAGATTTAAAACATTAGACTATTGCCATTGCTTCGTAGATCATATTTTTGATTTGTAATTACCTGAAATTGTGAACTAGAACCACCCGTATTAGCCCCAGGAATTTCAGGTCCAGTAGATTGATTCTACAAGTACAATTACATGTTTAGATTATAGAAATTAGGACAATAATAATTTACAAGTTTAAAATACCTGGGATTGTGATGTTGAGACACCTATGTCTAGGAAAAGGCTACTAGCTTCAGGGAATTTAGTTTGCAAGAAAGCAATAACAACTTTGTATTGATCAAGTTCTCTTTGATGATTTTCTTCCATCTTTTGAAATTTATCTTCGATCTCTTTGTATCGCTCGATGCACTCTGAATGGTCGCCTGATGCTGTGGTGTTGCGGCTACTTGAACCATAATAACTTGTAGGTGTTGGCCCCAATCCAAGTCCTCTTACTCGGCCATGTCGTTCTTTTCCAATTATTTTCATTCAAAATTTGTGTCTCAACCATGGGTTCAACCTCATCCTCACCCATTGTATCATGTTCAGCTAGTTTTGCAGTTGCTTTTGCCTACATTTAAGTAAAAAAGTTTTTAAAAGTATGTGATTTAAGAAGGAAACAACTAAATTGAAGAAAATTAGAGAAGTATTTTCTACCATAATGTCTTCAGTTTCTGCATTCACATGTGATCCATCCTTCTTTGTATGAGTTGCTTTAAATAACTCAAAACGTCCTATTTTTCTTCCTCTATTAGCCTCCTAACTCATCAAAATAACAAACAAGGTTTAACAATATAGTGAAAGTCATTTAAAACAACAAAAATCAAAAATCAAAAAATGAATCTTGATAAACATCACAAGTTCTTACCATTTCTTTTTCTTTTCTTGCAAAACTTTTTGAACCAGAGGTGTGTGTATATTTTTGTTGCTTTCTAGATTTAATCCCAACTTGTTCTGCTTCCTGCATATTGACATGTATATTAAATGATGCACAAGACATCACAGTTTTAATATGTCAACAAACAAAAAAATTATTCTAACCTCTCCTTTATTTGAATACCAATAGTCAATTAACTCTTCCCACTGCCATCTAATGACACCTTCTGGAAGTTTCTCCTTGTTTACCCGCACTCCAACTTCTCTTTTGAAATATTTTTTCTTCAAATCATGTTTGTAATCTCTCCATTTCTTTCCCAGTGACTTAAGCACATAGTCTTTTGGAATTTCGAGAACAAAACGTAACTATATGTTAAAACCATAAATTATGTGAGCTTAATGTTATAACCCTAATGCCATTTATATATTGGAATGTAATCATAACTCAAATTTAAGTATGTGGCCATACCTCAATGAAGTTTAATAATTCCTCCTTTAATGTTTTTGGCACTTTATGCCAACTTTCATATTGTAGGCCAATTCTTTGACTACTTCGAGCAAGCATACCTAAAAATGATGATAGAAGTTGTGCCTCGGCCCCAACAGGTTGTCCCAATTGGTTGGCACTAACCAAAACTTTTTCTTGTGGAGGTAATGCCCATAACTCCTTTAAAGTTGTGCGACCTCTTTTTTTGTATTGTCCCGTGTTATCAACTATAATGATTAATACACCCACTAGTCAATTAAAACATATTCAAGAACTTATCAACTAATAAAATTGAAATTCAAGATTGTAAAGTACCTGCATTTACATTAACCGCTTCGTTAACATCTTGTACATTTTCTAACATGTTATTATTTTCGTTATTTGCATCTTCCTCATTGCTATTTGAATCAGTTGAAGAAGAATGACTTCGGCTGCAAGCCTGAGCATTAGGTGCTGGTCTAGCATTTTGACAAGGTTCATTTGAAGTAGCATCATTCGAAGTTGTTTCAGACCGGATCAATTTTATGCCCTTTAGCTTTGATTTTGGCATCTTGATGTTATCTACATCATACAAAAATATAATCAAAAATAAATACTATCTTTTAGGAAATGTGTACAAATGTTATAGTTGGAATGCAAGTACTGAATGCTGGATTGTTAATTTTAACAATGAGTACAATCTGGTAAATGTAATAAAAGATCTTTACTGTAAAAAGATCACTCTATAATTCTCAAGTTTTAGTTATTTTTACTCTACAGTAAGTAGTTATTGGTTTGGAACATAATCACATTCTGAGAAGTGGAGTTTAATGGAATTTAGGCAGTTAGATAATTTATGCATTGTCTATATAAACCTCATTGTACTATCCTACAAGTTGTTGTTTCTATTTGGCATTCACTGGTTCATGTAACATGTTGATATTCTTATAGTAAATTGAACTCAACTTTTTATTTCATCTTGTAGGTACACAGATGCTGCATCTGTTCTGTTAAGATTGGCCCTAGCTGCTAATAAATGCAATGCTGTCCACAGTCAATGCAAAGGTGTTCTTGCACTACTTCTGTTTAATTTTTGTGTTTTACCTAGAACTGCCGTATTTTTCAAAATGGAAGAATGTTTAAGTTTTGTGTTCAGAGTTCTCCTTTAGACACAAACATGATAAAATATTATTCATCTACTTGTGTGGTGCTCTGTTAAAATTTCTTCTGTGAACAATGAGTAATTCTTCCCATTCTGCCTGTTAAAGTTTACAATTTTAAGTATATAGGATTATGACTATGTTGTTCTTATGTGTGCAGGCTTATCTCAGTGTTGTGATAGTTTATCTTCATGCAAATGATTTCCAGCAAGCTTCAAAGTGTTACAATATTGATTGTTCTCAGCATGTAATATTTCTACATATTGTATTCATGTGTCTTGAGCTATTCCTGTGGGTGTACCCTGTTTTTAATCATATAAGAGTGTAAAAGATATAATTCTTTAATGGTTCTGCTTCTAAACTCAACTCCCCAAATACTAGTAATAGTGACTCTGATGATGTTGTAGTGTCTGTTTCCTAATCTATAAGCTGCTGTGTGGAAGTTAAATACCATCTTCTTGTGATCTCTATATACTTATGCATGATTTTGAAGTACAACTATGAAGGCAGAAGTAATTTTTATATCATCAAGGACATTTTGAAGACAAACTACACATAGATAATCTATCCACTACGGAAGAACATGTCGCTGTCCATTGTTGTTCAGAATCTACATGTTTTATATTTTATTTTCCCGCTGTTGTTATTGTCTAATTTGTGTAGAGAGTTACTTGGATTACTCTGCTGGTGAGTTTGAACGATTCTTATGTGCAGTCAAGTATTCCCTTTTTTGTTAGTCAGTTCAGATGGAGGATACCTATACAGAAGTTTTCACAACTAAGTTAGTTCAGATGTTTAGATACCTTACAGAACTTTTTGCAATTCAATCATGTATGATGGAATCACAAAGATTTCATCATTTTTAACCTGCAACTCAATAGATTAGTTTTGGAAAACAAAGAAAGGTGTATATAGATGCGATATTGAGCAACAACAAGGAAAAGGATTGAAGTGAGGAACTGCTGAGCATTTGTTGATCTCACATGTGTTGATATCAATAGAGGGGATGGCTCATTATTTCAATGAATCATTTATTCTGAATAAGGCAATGATCTGATTCAGGCTTGTACTGGTACATGCCAAGAACCTTGTCTGCGATTTAACAAAAGAGAGAAATTAATAGAGGAGAAGTAGGATCAAAACAAAGAAAGAGAGAAAAGAGTATACCTTGACGAGATGACACAGATACGAGCATATCAAATTGGGAAGTAGAAAAGCATACTCTCATGTTATACCCAATATATTAATATGATTGTGTTAGTGTTAAAGGTGAGTCTAAATGACCAAAAAATATTGTATAGACTACAGAGAAAACATAGAAAATCAAATGCCATACAATGTATGATTAATTTAATGATGGAATCTTAGAATGACAAGTATTGTAGACATATTATTCCTCACACTCACCTGACAATGATGCCAATGATTCAACACAGTGAAAATCATCAATATGCATAAACATCCTCGTCGACATCTTCACGAACCCATTGTCCATCATCATTGGTAGTAGAAATCCTCTCATTGTTAGTAGGAAAGCATTCAGTTCGAGAACTATTTTCTATGACTTCATCACCCATGTCAAACACCTCCCTAGGTTGATTTTGAATGACAACATGCCAGCCAGCTTCAGAGGGATCTTTACAATAAAAAACTTGTTTCACTTGTGATGAAAACACAAAAGGCTCATCAAGTATATTTTCACCAGTATGGATTAATCTTGAAAAATTAACCATTGTAAATCCAAATTTGTCTTTCTTGATCCCTCTACTAGTGCTTATGTCAGCCCAATCACATCGGAATAATACAATCTTGTACTTGTTAAAATAATCTAACTCAATAATATCATTCAAGACCCCATAATAATCAAGCTTTCCTTCCAGAGGATTACCATCACTGGCACTAGCATAACTCATTGTTGAAGAAGTAACAATACATCCAGAATTTTGAGTTCTCCTCAATCTCTCGCGAGATTTGGTATGAAAGCGAAAGCCATTGATGATGAAACCCTTGTATCGCTTAATAATTTTGTTTGGGCCTTGTGCTAGAATTCTTATTTCGTCATTCACAATTCTTCCACGAGAAACCTAAGAAGGTTACATGAATGTATTTAGGAAATATCACTTAAATATTTATATCGAATTAAAGTTGGACTCTTGCACCACTTACAGTTTCTGCCAACCATTCATGAAAATTCTTAGTAAATTGCAAATCAATGTCACGAGCATTTGAACGACGGTTGCGCATTTTCTGTCTCAAAATATTCTTATACTCACTACAGTTAAATATAATAGACGTTAATGAATTGTAAGTATAAATGTTAAAGATAAAAAATGGTTAACTTACATCTGATATGATTCAATGGCATCATGGTGCAATAAAACATATCTATGTGCTTGTGCCCATGAGATATCATCCAACTCTGCTATTTCAAATTTGCCGATTGGCTCTCCACCACTATGAAATAAGTAAGATCCCGAAGGATATTCATCATGTGCTTCTCGTAAATTCCGTAAGGGTTTATCAAATATTGTTTGAACATCATCCAAGTATCTTGAACAAAAAAAGTAACACATTCCTCCGCCAAATATCCTTCGAAAGAATAGATCCTTCGGGTATCGCTTATTGCACACGTAAGATTTTTAATTTGAGCAAGAACCTATACCAAGTATATCATGTCAAATTTAATCCTAATATTTTACGCAAGAAACACACAATATCTTATTTTCATAAGCCAAAATTATACCGTTCTATAGGGTACATCCATCGATAATGAACAGGTCCACCAAGTTTGGCTTGCAATGGAAGATGAATAACCAAATGCACCATTATAGTGAAGAATGAAGGTGGAAAAATCTTCTCCAAGTCACATAAAGATATAATTGCGTCACGGTGAAGTTTGTCAAGTTCTTCAACTGTAAGAACCTTACCACAAAGGATTTTGAATATATTACAAAATGCTGAAATGGCACAAGTCACTCGATTTGTTAATGATGACCGCAGAGCGATTGGAAGCAAATCATGAAGCAATATATGATGATCATGTGATTTTAGAGATTGAAGTTTCCGCTCTTTCTGATTCACACATCTTGATATATTTGAAGAATAACCATCTGGAACTTTAATGTTTTTCAAAACTTGGCAAAACACATCCTTCTCTTTTTTTGTCATGGAATATGAAGCAGGTGGCAATCTTGTTCTTCCATTAGGAAGATACTCCGGATGAAGCTCACAACGAATTCCCATATCTACCAAATCTTTCCTGGACTTTAAGTTATCCTTTGACTTCCCTTCAACATTGAGGAGTGTTGCAATAATATTTTCGGAGACATTCTTTTCAATGTGCATCACATCAAGGTTATGTCTAAGCAGGTTATACTCCCAATAAGGTAAGTCAAAAAATATGCTTCTCTTCTTCCACAATTCGGCTTCATGTGATTCCTCCGCTACCTCCTCCATGGCGCTATCTACTTCAACATTGGAAGCTTGCCTATGTCTTTTCCTCGAGTCACCATCACTCCTTGATTTTTTCAATGTTGACTTCATTCCTTTTCCATAACTGTATTGTGCATCATTCAACATTGATAAGATTTCAGATCCAGAAGTAGATGAAGGAGCTCCACGCAGCTCTACAGTACCATCAAATAGATGTTTTTGGAACCTATATGGATGATGATGTTCTAACCACCGCCGATGTCCCATGAAACAGAACTTCTGCCCATTAGATAGCCATCTTGAACAAGTTTGTGCGGCGCAACAAGGGCAAGCGAATTTTCCTTTAGTGCTCCAACCAGATAAATTTGCATAAGCAGGGAAATCATTGATAGTCCACAATAAAGCAGCCCGTAAATGGAAATTCTTTCTTACTGACGCATCATACGTCTGAACACCAACCCATAATTGCTTTAACTCTTTGATGAGAGGTTGTAAGTAGATATCGATGTCATTTCCAGGACCTTTATCTCCAGGTATAATCATGGATAATAGAAAGGAAGATTGTTTCATCCCAACCCATGGTGGTGAATTGTAAGGAATCAACACGACCGGCCAAGTACTGTAAGAAGTACTGAGTACCTTGAAAGGGTTAAAGCCATCAGATGATAATCCGAGCCTAACATTGCGCGGATCAGATGCAAAATCTGGGAATCTTGCATCAAAAGCTTTCCATGCCTCAGCATCAGCTGGGTGCCTCAAACGACCATCATTTGTACGGCCATCGGCATGCCAAGTCATATCATTAGAAGTCTTTGACGACATAAATATCCTCTGCAACCTTGGAATCAGGGGAAAATATCGCAAAACCTTTGCTGGCCTTTTACGAACCACCTCAATGTCATCATTGAAAGATTGATTGGAATCAGTGGTCAACCAACGAGAACTACCGCACACATGACAAGCTTGTTGGGTTTCTCGATCATCACAAAAGAGCATGCAATCATTAGGGCAAGCATGAATTTTTTCATACCCTAGCCCTAAATCTTTAATGACTTTCTTAGACTCATGACTATTTGTAGGAATTGTAGCTGCGGGAAAGAATTCTTTCAAAAATTCAATCAAGTAGTCAAGCCCTTTCCCAGTCATCCCACACATACATTTTAGATGGAACAACCGAATACAGAAATACAACCTAGAATGCTTGGATCCATCATAAAGTTTTTCATTCATATCTTCAAGTAGCTTGTAAAATTTAGCTGCGTCTATAGGAGGTTGTTCATAGCTTACCCCATCGTGGGTTTCGCCTTCATCATGCAAATTAGTGAATTCAGATGTATTACCCTGAACATCCTCGTGAACAACGGCATGCATGTTGAAAGCATCACGTAACAACTCCCCCATGGCATTTGGCGTACTATGAACAGCTTGATTAAGATATGTAGAGCTTGAAGAAGTTGTGAATGCACCTGCTGAATTAGAGGAAGAAGAAGGAACACACTCTCCATGGAAGAACCAACAATTGTACCCTTGAAGAATTCCATCACATATTAAATGCTCCAGAACTACTTCACGCGCATTCCATTTAACATTCGCACATTTTATGCAAGGACAAACAATCATGTTGTCTTCACTTGCATTATTAAAAGCAAAATTGAGAAATCCCTCGACTCCATCTAAATATTCTTGACTTAATCTTGACTTACACATCCAACTCTTGTCCATTTCTGCTTCATATATGTGAAAATTAATTGAAATCTTTTAAACCTAATTTACAAAAACAACTCAAAATGCAACATTATTCTAAATGAAATAAAGAAAATTATTTTAAAAATCAAAGCTTCATTTTTTTTTAACTGTTACTTGGATTCATCAATAGAGGAATGAAGCGAAATAAGGTTAAACATTATTAATTAGTTACGCATTTGGGTCAAAGAATATCTACCAAACCAAATAAAGGTATACATTATCAAATTAGACACTATCTAAATAGCAAGACAAAATCAGGAAAAATCAATACAATAAATCAAGATTATACTTAACATCATATACTTTAGGATTAAATTTAAGGCATCAACAAATTAACAAAGGAATACAATAAAGAACAAAAGATTAAAGGTTGACATAGGGCAAGAGTAGTGTGAGACATATTTTCTACAAATAGTATACTTAAGGCAACATCATCACATTAACATTAAAAAACAACAACAACAACAACAACAACAACAACAACAACATGAAGCAAATTATAATATCAACAATTAAGAATAAAGGAGAGTGTTCCAAATTCAACATTTATCGAATGCTTATATAATATTTGAATAAAAAGAGACTCTTTGTATTTCATCAAACAAAAGAAAGAGACGACACATGATAAAGGATAACAACTAATATATATATTAGTGGTTAATTAAAAAGATGCATGTGCTTAGGGAAAAGGGTAGTTCAGGGAACAATGAAGAGGCAGCCAACCTTTATAGGGTTTTGTATCATTTGCTAGCTTAACTTAAACAAAGAGATTAGAATAACATTAATGAAAGACAAACTTTGCTCTCATTGGTTGTAGATGCATTGGCACCCTACAAGCACTTGTTAATTGGGACTAGATCTACTTCTTTCTTTATATATATATATATATATTGGTTCTTGTTTAATTAAAATCTCATACTAATATTATAAGATCAAAATACATATATATATATATATATTGTAACTCTAACAAAAGAGAAATATTATATTCTTAAAGATATGATTTCGATATCAGCATACAATGTATGATAAGATATTTAATTACTAAGTTCATTAACACAATTCATCTTATTAAATACTCTGTGATATTATAGATATATATATATAACACAAACATTACAGGTCATAGCTATTATTGTACTTGGGATGGTAATCTTTTTACCACTCATCGCTTTCAACCTTCTTCAAATTCATCCATTGTCTTTTGCATTGGCAATAGATTAATTATAAATCGGCTTACAAACCTTCGGTACAAATACAATTACTAGACCACATGCATTGTCCATTGTCGCCATCCCATGTATTGGTGATAACTATTCAAACTATCTGATATATTCATACAACTAAAACTATCAGAAGATTTGGTGAGTTTGGTCCCAATACAATTGTTGTATCATGAAGATTTGGTATACTGCAAATGTAGATTCTTGAAATTGTACAAATTTATAATGTACAAATTAACTACGACAGAAAAATAGCATTGCTTGAAAGAAGAGACCATGTAAAGGATCAGAAGGACAAGGACAGGTGCAGTGAACAAAACTTTTGATGAGATAACAATACTCATAACCTTTTTCATCTGTACATGTGCATGAGAATAGGAAATTGAACTAACTCAACAGAAACAATACTTTGGTATGAAGCAATAGGAAATTCCAATAAAAGAAGACAAGCTCCAGTGAACAAAATTTTGAGGGGATGAATTTTGTCACATACTAAATCAGCTATTCCAATTGGTAATGGTGCTCTCACCTCCAGTCTTTATTCTAAGAACATATCCATGATATTGTGTCTCATAGTAAGTCCAATATTCTTAATGAAACCTAACAATTTTTTTGTTTTTTTGACAGAAAGAGTTATCCACAGGCAACTAGGTGTATCAATAATACACTTCAATTGCTAATGGTGTTTTGTTATCACATTCTCTGTAACTTTACAGTCTTGGCCAATAAAGAAAGATGACTGGCACAAATACAACCATAAAAAAAAAAAAAAGAACAAATGTCTCAGTCAGAATATGGTAGCTTTGCTAGTTTACTGTTGAACATATGCATTTCCTGTTTGAAAGAGGTTAGTTATTACCAAGACATATTTTTCAACTTCAATGATTCATGAATAAATTGCCCAAAAGCATGACAAACATTTTTTTTCCGGACTGGAAAAACTTCAATGTATTCCATACTAGCATTATAATGATAAATAGAAAATCATTGGGAAAACACAGGTAAAAGTTTTTCAAAAATATAAAACACACGAACACACACAAACACCCTTGTTGATGTAAAAATTAAAAAAACATAGTACACACAGAAGTACCACCTAATGAAGGTTCATTCCAAAAACTATGGCTTGATTGTATATAAAAACAAACTTTCACATTTCCAGTAGTTTACACATGAATCTATAGAAGCAGACACTTTCAAAGCATCAGTTAAACTCTTGAACCTAAAATTGGCTTTACAGTCATTATCCAGTAGTTGACTGATCCCCTCACCAGAGTCACAAAGGTTTATGCAGTTGGATGCCAAATTTTTATGTCGTGTTAAACCTAGAGGATGAGAAGAGAAACATACCAGTGACGAACCCTGGAAACTATGAAGGAATGCTTTAGGAATTAGGGTTGCTGATGACACGAATGGCAAGAATGATGCGATAAAACCCACACCGATAGCCTATGGAGTAATGACAAGCAAAATTCATCAAACCCTCAAACAATTCAATCTAGCGGATGAACCATAAAATTTTCAAATTCACTAAGTACTAACCTGGAAACGAAGATCAACGCTGGGAGAATGAGTGCTCCTTCTTCAGCAGTGTATTTACGAAGAACAAAGCTAAAAGAAAGAAGGAAGAAGAGGAATTTTAGAAAGGGTTCCCAATTATTGGCGGCGTTTTTCACCCAACACGCCAGCAACATACTGTCATAAACAAATGGAAATGTTCCGTGGCGTTTAACCGTAAAACGCCGGCAATAACAGATTATTCGCGCGCGCCCAAAAACTCATCTGGCGCGAGAATGAATTCCCAGTGGCGTTTCTCGTCTAACACGCCGTTAATAAATAACTTTCCCCGGCGTTTTAATTTTGTGGAAAGAAAAACGCCACCAAAGAAACATTATTAAATGAATTAAAAGCATTACCTGTGGCGTTTTATTCTAAAACGCCAGTACTAACCCCAGAAAATATTCGCGCCAAATTTTTCTCTTGGCGGGCGCGGGAATTTGTGGCGTTTTACATATGGACGCCGCTAAATACAACATTTTGCCGGCGTTTTAATATATAACCGCCGGTAACGTTGAAAATGATTATTATTCCAAACATTCGGTGGCATTTATTTTATGAACGCCGTTATATTAGTGGCGTTTTAATAAAACGCCGCAATATATGCGACGCCAAACATCCATAATGGTGTAGTG